>NW_012087712.1:0-10627 GCF_000956235.1 Wasmannia auropunctata | reverse complement strand
TAAAATATTTTTGTCTCTACTCTCTATATCTAATTAAATACTTGGCAATTTATATGATCTCATATTTGTTTTTGGACAACTTTTATTTGTTAAAATAATATTTTTGGTTTAGATAAGATGTATCTAATGTACGATACATGTATATACTTGGCGTAAATTTTTTTTTAATGATTAGTATTTCGATAACTATTGCGAAGATCGCTAAATGGTAGAGGACTTTTTTGTTCAGTTTGGTCCACACTACCTTCCCACAAGCGCTGTACCATTGAGTACGAGACACCCTGTATATTAGCCATATATTAATTTTGCATATTATTTAATATATATGTTAAGTTTTGATAGATAAAACTAAAAGACATGACTTGCGAATATTACAATTATTTGTTGTTCAAAGAATGTTTTTGTTTTTTGTTACATTTTTTAATTTTAAATGTATTTTTTTACCATTTGATGAATATGTTTATCCTTACGTTTTCTAGATAATAATAATGTTTAAACTTTTATTTTGCTTGGCTATTGAATCTTTATCTTATTATATTAAGTGCACTATTTATTTTATTTAATAAAACTGTAGCAGAATTGTACTTGTATTGTTCAAGCCCTTGTTTTTTTCCTTATTATAAACTTTCAAACTATAGCTATGAAAAATTTGTAATATGTTAAATTATTCAAAGATAAATCTGAGAAAATAAGAGTAAATGTTATTTTTTTTCTTAAATACTCTTAAATATTTTGAAAATTTGATTAAAACTATCATTTTTGATTATGATTTAATGCCTCGTGACAAAAAGGTTTTACTTTTTGTCACTTTTTTTGGTCTGATGATTAAATGGTAATAAGTACTGATTTTATATACGGAGCTAGAAAAATTATGTAAAAAAATCATACAATTTTATTTAAAAAAATGGAAATCATCATTTACCATCATTTGTCCTTTATACCATATAACTTTATCTGAAATATTTTCCACATTAATGTGTTGTTTACAAGATATTTGAGGTAAACAATTAAAATCAAACACTATACGTTAACACAGAGATAGATACAATTACATAACGTAAACATTTTATTATAGGCAAGTTATAGTTAATTCACTTCATCCAGGAGGAATTTATACACAAGTCGCTCTTGTCAGATTAGTTGGCATAATGCTGTTAGTATATGCACTTGAAACTCATATACCATTTATCGAAAATGTATGTACAGACACAGTAGGAACAGGAATTATGGGAAAGTTGGTAAGGTCTACACAAAATATTTTATAATTTAAAATCATTATTGCTTAGAATCATAAAAAATATAAAACATTAAAAATTAAAAATAAGGAACACTTTCAAAACGCTCAAAATTGCACAATCATAGACTGTTTCAGAACGTTGAAACTCGGTAAAAAAACTCATCGCAGATTTAAAAAAATTAAAAAAGCTTGAAAAAAAATCAAAATTTTGAAACTCGATGTTTTTGCTTTAACATGCTTTTGATCATTTTTGCAAATCTTTTATTTTTACAATTCTATGCCTTAAAAAAATATTATTTCGTCTTCTAAAATTACGTACTTTCGAGATTCTACAATATGACAAAAAATTTCTTTCGAAAAATTTAAGACAATTGCGGAAAACTAAATTTAACATTTTTTTAAATATTTTTATATAATGTTTTGCACGACTTAAAAACAATCCTGTATTTTTAAAAATGACATTTACCGTTATTTAGTGTTACTCAGGCTGCGTTCCAATCATTTTATCCTTGTTCACCGAAAGTTAAACAAAGATAAAATGATATATCATACGCATCATGCGTAAAAAAGAACGCAGCCTCAGTGTGTACCACATGGAAATTTCCGGTTGGATTTTGTAAATCGTGTAGGAGAAGGAAAGGGAATATATACATATGTGAAGGATTGATGAATGGATAAATATACGTATCTATATAATTTTAGAAGACCAAATAATATTCTTTTTTTTTAAGGCTGACAGAACTGTAAAGATAATTTTGTTTAATTGAATCAAAAACATGTTCAAGTACAAACTTCGAGTTTTTGAATGCTTTTTTAAATTTTTTATCTGCAAAGACAAAAAATTTTTTATTGAATTTTAACGTTGGTTGTCAAAAATGCAATTTCAAAGTTGTTTAGTAAAAAAAATTGTAAAAAATGTTTTTAAACATTTTGTAAACAAAACTGTATTTTTTGTGAATGTCTTACTTTCTGAAAAAAAATTTATTATCAAGCTGCATTAAATGTGTGTAATTACAAGAACCAATCATGTAATCTTTTTAAAATACAGAATTGTGGAGATAAAAAAATGAGATTGAGATGAGTGGAGATAAAGAAATTTCAAAAAATGATTAAAAGCACAAAATTGTACTTAAAGTACAAATTTTAAGCTTTAAAATACTTTTTTACTTTTTAAGTTATTTTTACGATAATTTTTCACCGAGTTTTAACGATCTGAAAATTATACAGTTTTGAGCATTTTAAAAATGTTCCTTATTTTTTGTCAAGTAATGTATATCAAGACATTTGTATCTTCAATATTTAACATAATACGTATACAATGATACAATATATTTAACCTATATTTTTCATGTAATTTTAAAAAACTGACCACTAATTTCATATTTTAATACTTAATTGCAAATTCTTATAGGGCAATAAAGGTGGTGTTGCAGTAAGTTGTTGTATTCACAATACGGCCATTTGTTTTGTTAATGCTCATTTAGCTGCACATTGTGAAGAATTTGAACGACGAAATCAGGATTATGCTGATATTTGTGCGAGACTATCCTTTACAAAATATGTGCCACCAAAAAATTTCAAGGATCATGAGTAAGTTTTCTATGATATATGTACAATTAACTATCATATAAAATTATATTATGTTTATAAGTATTAGTACTTACGTATATTTAATTAATTTAATTTTTTGTTTATTTTGTTATGACTTTGGAAGTATATTAATTCTTCTATCAATGCACGGATACCTATTTTAAATTAAATGTTAATAATTTTTATATTATTTTTGTGCCAATTTTGTTATGATATCTCAAATTCCCGCTTTGAACAGCAAAAGTTTGTACATACTTTATCTCGTTTTTACTTTTACATTTTTAGCGCAAACATTGTGAAACTGAATATTATTGTTCAATGTACTCACTATTAATTTGCAAATATAAAGAATTGAAACAATGTTTGAAGGTTTTTCAGTCTAACTAAATAAAAACTTCTTTGATAAAATACAAAATGCTTTATTTAGATTACAGTTTTACTACAGAATTGTAATATACTAAAATCCAACATTTGTTTTTACTATTTGAGTATTTGCTATCTAATATAATTTAATGGGATCTAATAATAACTCTAAATATCTAAATATGTTATATAAATTCTAAATATGATATCTTATAAAGTCTTATAAACTGTATATATGTATATTATCTAAAAACGGTAACTTATAAACTCTAAATATGTTTTCTAAAAACGATAACAATAATTCTTGTAGTAATTATTTATTACAAATATTTTGAATAATACAAATGGTTTGCAAAATTATTTTTTTATAAATAAGATGTAAACGACACTTTTAACTACACTCGGGATGATTCCTTCATTGATAACATTTTTTACAAATATGAATTAATTAAACTGATTGATTGATTGATGAATTAATTAAACTGCACAAAAATACTGTCAGCGACATACAAAACATATAGTATGAACTGTGAATATAATATACATATATGAGATATTAAGTGTTAAAACCTATTCTTTTGGCACAAACCAGGTATACTAGGATTTTTATTGATTTTTTAAAATGTGAAAAAAATTTTTTAAGACTTAGTAACTACTAATAATGTTTTTACACTATCATATTCTGAAATATGCAATAAATACATTGATGAACAAATGAAAAATTACATTGACAGAAGAATTAAATCAATTCACATTACACACACACACACACACACACACACACACACGCGCGCGCGCGCGCGCGCACGTTGAATATCTTTACATATATACAATGACGAGATTTAATTTAGTTTCTTTTGATTAATCCAGCATATTGTATTTCGGCGATTAAATCTTGATAAATCTTACTTCTTTTTTGAAAGAAGAATTGAATCTCATCATTGTATATACATGTATACATGTATATATACAAAATGTTTCAGAAATAGATGGCTATAATTTAAGAACACATTTTACTCGTTACAAGAGTGGAAAAAAGTCATATTAACATTCAGAAATACTTTATTTGTAAATTATAAACACTTTTTATTAAATTAAAAGATATAGGGAAAATGGGCTAATGAGAATCCATGGGTAGTTCACTTTGCGCAAAAATTCTTTAAAGTAATACCAATTTTTTCGGCCTTATTTTCGGACCATCCTCAACATACAAAGCATTCAGGGAGAACTCCTGGTTAGACACGATGAGCATCCCTCTATCCTTTATCTTCTGCCATTGGCATGTGATTTACAGATCAGATGACAACAATCAAAGAGAGTTTCGGTCATAGCGCTATATGATATTTAGCAAAATTAACACTATATTATATGTTGTCACATTGTAATCCGATATAGTACGGAATGATAAGAAACAGACAGAAACTCACCGAATCGCAGCAAGGAGTGTACATAATTAAAGTTGTAAAGATTCCGCAGGTCAAATTAAGTTAAAAACGCACATGCGTATCGTAATGTTCAAGTTCTCACAACAGTTAAAGATAAAATAAACGCTTGAAATAAGTAAGATAAGTTCTAGTCGTCAAAATTATTAGATCTAGTATGATAATATATTAGATAAAAACAAAAGTACATAAAATCAAAATACACATAATGTTATTGGATATTAAAATTCTGTTGCCAAATTATTGAGAATCGCAATATACGCATAGTGCAAAAATTCAGTATCTGACTGTAAATTTAAGCTATCTTTTTGCAATCGAATATAGAACATCTCCGCAATTCGGTTTATATAAAAACTGCTCACTCTCTAAAACTTCTACATTTTCAATCGAAATCATGACTATGAAGCAGCCTATGCTCAGTTATAACAGAATGATTGCTAGTATTCCTCCGAATAGCATTCCTATGTTCCAAAATTCTGATCTTTAAAGTTCTGCCGGTCTGCCCAACGTAGAAAGCGTCAGTCATTACACTAACATAAATCTTATACACTACATTTTTCTTTATTGGGAAGAATGTCTTTATGGTTCTTTATGATATTGAGTTTAGGACTGAAAACGCAATTTTTACATCTAAATTTTTAGTAATAGTATTAAATTTTTCCGAGATGTCGCTTATAAATGATATAACGAACCAAGATTTTTTCTTTTCATTCAATATATTATTTTCACTATTTTGATGTGAAGTTTTATTGCGTATCAAAGATTTCAGGCGCTTATTGTGTCAATAATGAATTTTAATGGGTAATCATTGTTCAACAGAGTTTCAATAATAAAATTAATGTATCAATAATAAAATATGATTAAAGTATTTTTACAATGATGTGTAGGGTGCGTTAAAAGGAAAGCTTCGTCATTCCCATGATCGTACCCTTCTTTTGCGAAAGGGGATGTAAGGACATATAATTTAAGTACCTCCCCAAGAAAAAGGGTTTATGGTACCAATCAAATCCTAGAAAATTATTAATTATGGTAACATCAAAAAATCAAGCTTGACTCCTCCAATTTTAATCGTTAATTGAAGTCTAGAATGGAACGAATTGAAAGTCTTGAATTGTCTTGCATTTTACCCTGTGGAGCGTCCATTGCAATGTCGTCCACATATCTGATATAAAAAGGAAGAGAAATTTTAAATAAATCCAATGCTTTTCTCTCTAAATCTTGTAAAACCAAATCCGCAATTGCTGGGGATAACGGGGAGCCCATTGGTGACCCAAATTTTTGCTGGTAAATGTTATTGTCAAAGGAAAAAAATGTCGATTTAAAAACTAGTTTTAAGGTCTTGATTCATCTTGAGGAATCTTACAGGCGTTGAAAAAATGAGACCATCTATTAGAGATGTTGTCAAGTGCAAGATCTGTTGGAATATTCGATACAACATCGAGAGAAGTTAAAACACAATTTTTGTCAATTTGTTTACCTGTAAGATTCTCAACCAATTAAAAGCTATTTTTTTACGCAGCTAAACGATTCAGGGCTATTCTCGTAGATAGATGATTTTATGTAAAAAGGCAGTCAAAGTGTATAATTGGCTGTCCACAGAGGAAATAATAATCCTCAATAGTACTTCTCGCTTATGGATTTTTCGTAAAGGCCGTAAAGGTCGCGGTAACACCCCATCACTATTATATAATCTACCTTTCATTTGTCCTGAGATAAAATCGTTTTCTTTCAATTTAGTGAATAACTCCCACATAACTTTCGTGAAAGATTTTTAGTGGCATCTTTTTTAACTATATAGTTTAGATTTCCCGATCGTTGAGTAACAATGACATTTTTTGTTTGTAGTCGTTTTTATTCATAGCCACCGTAATATTGTCTTTATTGGTCCTCGTTAAGATAACCTCCGGATTATTCTTTAGGATTATTTTGTTTTTTTTAAATATCTTGTAGTTGTTGATTTAACGGAATTTCATGGTCAAAGAAAGAAGTAATGTTATTAATAATTTGTGTGGATCTATTTCTAACTATTATTAACGTATAATTTATTCACATTATTTTCAATGTTTATTCACGACAAAATTTTTTAATACTATTTTAAACTTTAATAGTTTTGTACTTTAAAATTTGAGTATTTATATGTGCACAACTGCATACCACATTCATATTGATCATCGAGTTATAACTACAGTAACATATTAATAAATCAAAATAAATGAATCTGTTTAAATCATATTAATTCTTAATAATAATTACCGCATATGGTTCTTATGAAAGATTTCTATTATTCTTTTATAGTTTTTCAAACCAAGAATTTAAAATCCAGATTACATTATAAAGATATTTATTCCAAACTTATGTGCGCGTCATGCGTCATAATTTATAATAATCTTCCTTAGTCGGAAATAGTTATAATTTTTGTAGGCTCAGGTCCTCACTATAGGGCACGAACTTTTGAACACTGGCGACAAATGCGATGACGCTTTCACAGTTGGATAAATTCAACTGTAAATGCGTCAAACGCGACAGTGCTAGAAGTCACTATCCTAGTAGAAAAGATCGGTCCATAGACGTTGATTCGATTATTTGTGCCTTAATATATTTAATCTAATTATTTTTCCAATGACGCGCACATGAGTAGGTATCTTAAAGAAACGCTTTTGAAATAAAATTATATATTACAATTTTTAAATATTTACCAATTCGATTAATCGTCCAATAGGAATTTTTCTAATTGAGCAGGACCTGAAATATGAATTAATGCTTTGGAAAATTCAAAACAGCTTCTCTCATAAGTACCTAATAAGTATTATTAATTAACTGGTAAAAGAGGAGCAATTGTATAATTTGCACATCCTTCCGATTTAAATCGTCTTTTTTATTTATAAAATATTTTTATGAAAATATCTCTTGTTTGTGATATACTGCTATAGAAGTATCTTAAAATCATATTGTCGCTTTATGTGATAAAATTCGAAATATTCCGGGAATCTCTGAATGTCTTTGCTAGTTCATAAAATATCGATATGTTAGGTAGGTAATACTATGCGTGAAAGAAAAAATTATTTCCAGCAATTTCTTTAACAAAGTATTCTTGTCAAGTTCCATAAACAAGAAATGTTTATAACTTAGAAAGAAAGTGTTTCTAGTTTTATGTTTATTCTTTTTTTCATCCTTACGGTAAATAGAAAATATGATTAAAGTTTGAACATTTATTTCTGAAACACTCTGAGTATTGTATTATATTATGTATATGTATATATAAATATATGTATATGTATAGCCAGATTTATTGGTTGGGAGATTTAAATTATCGCATAACGGATATGGATGCTGCAACAGCTAAGCAGTGCATTTCAGAAGGTAACTACGGTCCCGTTCTAGCATTTGATCAACTTGGACACCAACGCAAAGCAGGACGTGTGTTTCAAGGATTTCAGGAAGCAGAGATCGACTTTAAACCCACGTATAAATATGATCCAGGTACCGACAACTGGGATTCAAGGTATCTTAAAAATTATATTAAATTTTCTAAATGCAACACTTACATTTATTAAGTAAAGCTCAATTTAATATTTTTACATCCTTTTTTATGTTTGTACCCGACAATACACAGTGAGAAATGCAGAGCTCCAGCTTGGTGTGATCGAATATTATGGAAAGGAGATATGATTAAATCAGTTAGCTACAAAAGTTATCCGGAACTAAAGATATCTGATCATAAGCCAGTTACTGCAAGTTTTGATTCTCAGGTAAATATGTAAATATACAAATACTTTCTTATTTACTTTTATTAATTATATATTGTTAATTTTAGTATACATTGTTAATTTAACTTTTATTAATTATATACTTTTATTAATTATATTGATTATATATATACACTTGAACAAAATTGCATATATTGTATATCATGTCATAAAATTTTCCAAAATAGATACGTATCATAGATACGGCAAAGTATCGTAAAATCCATGAGGAAGTTATGAAGAAACTAGATAAATTAGAGAATGAATTTTTACCTCAAGTAATGGTCGATACCACGGATATTATTTTTGACATTTTGAAATTTCTCGAACCTAGCAGTAAAGAACTTATTATCGCTAATACAGGCCAGGTATGTATAAATAGAAAAAAAAAGGAGAGCACAATCTTCATACAATCTTTTTATTCTCTATATTTTTAAACTAGGTACCAGTACAATTTGAATTTATAAAAAAATTAGACGATACAAATTACTGCAAGGATTGGTTGCACATAGAGCCTTATACAGGTTTTATCAAACCAGGTATAAATTATATTTATGCTTTCTCACATATATTTTTTAAATATCTGTCTCTACCTTAATATATTTTAATATAGTTTAGTTCTGCAAATAAAACAGCTCAGTGATTCTTTATTATGATTGGTTTCTATACTTAGATCCAATGAAAAATTAAAGAACAAAAATCAACCGTATAAAGAATCACTGCAGAGCTGCTTTCTGATTACTAATATTGTATATATTTTCATGTGCATTTCTTCTTCCTCGTATGTTTAGGTGAAAAGTGCGATATTAAACTCGAGGTATATATAGACAAAAAGACTGCATGTAAATTGAATTCCGGTGAAGACAAGTTATATGATATTTTAGTATTACATCTTGAGGGAGGCAAAGATATTTTCATTACTATAACAGGTATATTACATGCACATAATAACAACGGCAATATATAATAGAACCATTCATTTTTGTATTTACTGTTGGTTTTATTATAAGTTGAAAATAATAATTGTTCAAATTAATAATACTTATTAGGTACTTACGAGAGAAGCTGCTTTGGATCTTCTATGGAAGCATTAGTTCATATTTCAGTTCCAATTAGAGAAATTCCTATTGGACGATTAGTCGAATTGGTAAATATTTAAAAATTGGTGTAAAAAATGTATAATTTTATTTCAAACGTATTTCTTTAATATAATCTGAACTTAAAAATTCTTGATTTAAAAAACTGCAGGAGAATAATAAAAATCTTTCACAAGAACCATATCCGGTACCGAAAGAAATATGGCATTTAGTAGATAGATTATATCGACATGGCCTTAAAACTCCAGGGCTTTTCGAAACACCAGGTCTTCATAGTGAGATAGTAGCTATTCGAGATTGGCTAGATGAATGGAGTCAAGATCCAATGCGTATCCTTTTCATATGTCAAAATGTATAATGTGTATTATATGCCACATATATATATTTTTTTCAATTAATATACAATATATTAAATATCTATCTCTACACTGATATATTTTAATGAGTGCAGTTCTGCAGATAAAATAGCTCAGTGATTCATTATTACGATATATGTATATATATACACATATATACATATATATTTTCTATAATTTTTCACTGGAATTACTGAGCTACTTTATCTGTAGAACTGCACTCTATTATATATATAGACATATACATACCGTTGTTCCTTGACGATAATTTATTTTCTCACGTATAGCTGGTGGTGTACATTCGGTAGCAGAGGCATTACTATTACTTTTAGAATCTACTGCTGAACCCTTGATACCATATAATCTGCATAATGTTTGCCTATCTGCAGCAACCAATTATTTACAATGTAAACAAGTAAGTCAGAAATTAACGTTTTACTATTTATAATATTTATGTGATCGAATTCAAATCATATTACGGTGCCTAATAAATTCTATATGAATTTTTAAATCCATTATTCAGCCATTTAAACTGCGCGCCGAATCAATTTCGGACTTGCAACGCAATCATTGGCTGCGTTCAGCAGAGAAAACAGCTTTGCAACTGTTGTGAGATTCTTCAACATGATTGCCTTTAGTTCTTCACGGATCTAAATGTATAAACCAATCATATTAAAGAATTTTACAACAGTTGCAAAGCCGCTTTTTCTGCTGAACGCAGCCATTAGCTCAAAGCGAGATCACAATTGATCTTCAACTCTTAATAAATCGATGCTTATAAGAGATCGGAAGAGCA
>NW_012087711.1:0-1276 GCF_000956235.1 Wasmannia auropunctata | reverse complement strand
ATTTTTCTTTAAATTCTTTAAATTAATTAATTGAATAAAGATAAGAAGAGACAGGCGACGATAGTAATATGCGAGAAAATAAAATTGTGTCAGATGAAAGTTCCTTTTAACGCGCGAAAATTATTTAGTTTCGAAGTATGTGCTAGCGTAAAAGTACACGCGAAACAATTTAGAATAAAGCTTACGGAAACGTGTAACGCTAAATTACGGAGCGGAATAACTACAAATAATTAATAATTATCTACTATTTTATGCTCCGCGGTAAAATGGCCCGCGTTCTTGCCATACGGCGTGGCGCGGCGCGAACGTTCACTCGCGAGCGCTGCTAATAATTTACATTGCCTCGGCAAAACTGTAATTAAATTCACGCGCGATCGCGGATCGCGGAATGGGCGCGTCGCTGCATGACTCGCGAGATTTTGCGCCTGCTGAGCAAACTCCGAAACCAAACAGCCGCCGGTATATTGCATAAAGCATCACTTTTCCACGTGCGAGGCGTCGTCGTCGTCATCGTCGTCGTCGTCGTCGACATCGACGTCATCGCGGCCATCGAAAGGCCTCCTCTCCCCGAGCTGGGGTTCCGTCGAATTTCCGGCTCCTTTCTTCTTCCGGCCTACCTTACGGAATAATCCTCCTCTTCCTTCCCCGGCAGAAAGACACGCGACTCTCGTTTCCCTCCTCCTTCGTCCTTCGCCTCTCGCCTTGCCGCCGTTCTTTTCTTCCAGACGATGGGAATTTCCGACTTGTTAAACGGAGTTTAATCTCACCCGAGCTCCTCGCAACGAGAGCGCGACGAAACGGTGGCGGCCACCCCGGCCCTTTTAAATCCGAGACGGCGGCGCGCGGCGTGGTCTAGCTTTGAATTTCAAAGCGACGACGACCCAGTTCGAGGACGGCGACGAGGCGCGACGACCGCTCCGCTACCCTCGTCTCCTTCCCCGTCCGCGTCCGCGGACTCAAGATACAGGCGGTCGTGTCGCGGCGGGCTCGTGGCGGGCTGCTGCGCGCGACAATCCTGCAAAATTCCATGAATGATCGACAGAACTGAGAGATCCCGATTTGCATGCTCAACGCGAACGTTGAATTGAAGTCGCGCACGCCAAGAGTACATATCGTTCATTTCGTCAACAATAACTGCGACCTAACTCAAAGATTGAAGTTTCTAAACCGTTTGCAAAGAAAAAAGAATTTTAATTAAGAATTAGAATTCTACTCTACTGAATGAAGAGCTAATAATATTTTTGTCCCTTTACAATCGGTAGACCAAAATCGCATT
>NW_012087710.1:0-1171 GCF_000956235.1 Wasmannia auropunctata | reverse complement strand
TGTGCGTGTGTGTGTGTGTGTATGGTATGTGTATGTACTACTGCTTCGCTCTCTTCGTAACTTTAATTCTTTTTCTATCTCACACATACACAACACGCACACATTCTTCTCCTTCCACGTTCCTACCATTGTATTGTATTCGTAATATAGTTCCGTCCCTGGACGGAAATGGACGGAAGGATTGTATTAAATGACGTTTAGTAATCTAAAAGCTCTCTTTTCTTTATGCAAAAGTAAAAAACAATCGACCGAGAATCTCTGTAGGCCGATATATCGTACGTTTATTTCAGAATTTCTTCCGACTCCAGAGGCTACGAAAACTTGGCCTGAGCGACAATGAAATACATCGTTTGCCACCAGACATCCAGAATTTCGAAAACCTCGTCGAGTTGGACGTGTCCAGGAATGGTAAGAAGCGTCGTGTTTGTATTTGTATAATTTTGTGGCTGTAACACACACACACACACACACAAAGAGATTTTGGAAGGCGTGCTGCTTTATTTGCGCGCAAGATAGCGATAACTACAACTACTGGGACACGAACGCTGTCTAGGAATTCAAGCAATTGATCGTAATTAATCGTTAATTAGGAGAGCTTCGTTAACAATATCTGGCATTCTGTGCACGATTCGCAAAGTCGTTCTTACTGGCGGCATATTATTTTTTCTTTAACGTTGGAAAGTCTTTGCCGGTTGGCCGACTGTTTTAAAGAAGAAGGGCAAGTGCAGTCGAAAAGAGTATTTTGAGGTGCTATTTAACAGTAAGAAGGATAAAAAGCATAACTATCATCCCGTGGACTTGGTCTACGAAGGTAAAGTTACTGGAAGAGAATCTCGCATCGTATTTTTAATACTCGACGCGGCAACCATTGGCCGAGCGTTAATGAAACCCGTATAACGGTGTATTTTCTTTCGCTTCCTCTCATCGTCAGGTCTCCACTCTGTGTATGCCTGTAGCGCGTCACCGTGCTATCCAGCAGCAGCACTATCCTGCGCTGCGCACAGTGCTACCGACCGACCGACGCCACATCGCGATATGCCGAACTAAGCCGAGCGGAGCCGAGTCGCCCCGCCTGTCACTGGCGCCTATCGTGAATATTTCTGCTTCATATGTATATTTATTTCTTTTTTTTTTTCTTTTCTCGTTCTATCCATTGCGATTCATTGCGAGG
>NW_012087709.1:0-1063 GCF_000956235.1 Wasmannia auropunctata | reverse complement strand
TATGCCGTGTTGCTCAAATATCTGGAATTTAAAATGCTTGCTTAAATACTTCTGTGTTAATAGCTTCTGTAATTATCAAGATGTTCCGCCGGCAAGAAAATCGAAGATCGCCCTTTCTATTGTGCGAAACGAGCAGACGTTAAGCGTCTGCTTAAGCGCCTTTCATTATTCACTCGCGGAACGGACGGGTGGACGGACGGGCGAGCGAATTGGTAAAGGAGGGAGGGGAGGCTATTCTCGGCGCCCGGGCTTTCGTCGAAAATTCAGCGGCGTTTGTTACGGCGCCACCGCATTATAAATCGCGCCGGGCGCGATTGACGCTGAGCGAATACCATTAAAACGTATTCGGACGTACATAACGCCCGATCGTTGCCCCGTTAGGCGAGGCGAGGGTGTCGTTGTAAATCACTCGATCCTCCTTTACGAGGATCGGGGAAGGCGATAATTCTCGGGGTGGTCTTCCTTTCACGAGGTCTGGTCTAACCACCCCCTCGTGACCACCTTTCGATCTCTTGTCTTATCTCTTTCTCTCTTTTGCGATCACTTCCTCTTACCTGTCAATCCATCCCTTTCTTTCACCCTCTCGAGTCTTTCGTCCACGCGCTCTCTTCTCAATCGCCGCGTTAGGTTTCTCTTCCAAGTGCTCTGTCCCTCTCTCTTTCTCTCTCTTTCTCTCTTTCTCCGCCGCGAGATGCGAGTAAGCTATACTCGCCGTTTGCAAACCACGGCGCATCCATCCGCCGTCTGCGTTTTGGCCCGGTCGAAGGAATTCACGCGAGAAACGCTAAATTGAATTCCCAGAAGCGAATCGCCAAGTCGCGAGGTGACGATGTAGCGCGAATAATAACTGTGTTTCGCGCCGGTACGCCGGTAATAAGTCATAATTGAAGCTCATTTCGAGCCGCGGCTGCAAATTGAAATTTATTCATACCGATCTTTTCTTCATCCGGCACGAAGAGCTCGCTATGCACGTGAGAGCCGAACGTGGAATATGAATCGACAGAAACGCACAAAGACCGAGGTACAGAAAAAAAGTATGGGGGGGGGGGGGGAAATAAAGGGG
>NW_012087708.1:0-1072 GCF_000956235.1 Wasmannia auropunctata | reverse complement strand
TCTGCCTTGCCAGCCCGCTCAGAGATGTGTATAAGAGACAGTCTTAGACGTGTCTGAGGTTGACAAATCAGGATTAACTGGAATCATGGATTCCAGTGACATGTCACTAGTGACCGATGCCGTTTTATCAGATTCTTTTATAGGCGTGTCCTCTCTCAACAGATCGTCCGAGGTATTTTCGGCGGGCCGGATAAGTGGCGTGCTGCACGTCAAGGATTCATTATCGATTGTCGCGGATACCGGTTCGAAGTCGGACACCGTAGCGATTGGAACAGCTGGCTCTTCGTCCATTGTCTCAGCAGGCAGTTGCTCCACCTCATTTGACTTCTTGTCGGCGCGCTTCGTTTGTAGCATGCTTTCAATTTGCTCCAACACCTTCTTCACAAATTCAGTCTTCGGTTTACCTTTCACAGGCATTCTGTTAACTTCGCGCTCCGACAGCTGAGCAAAATCGCCGATTGTGCGCATATTTCTATTTGCGAAGTACATACTTAGATTATGCTTCCAAAGAGGATAAGTCAACTGTTCGACGATACTGTCGATAGGCTCCACGCACGACGACAGCGTTGGATAGATTGGCTCAGTGGAATCCAAAAATTCGGGATCGAGCTGTGCGTTATTCGGTGCCTCCTGGTTTCGAATGTCTTGCGTCGAGGCCAAGCTCGCGAATAAGGAGTCCGTTACCGACAAAGTATCCTGTTCCGCCAAATTTTCTGTCGCATGCGTGCTGCTGCGTATTGGCTTTTGACAGAATATCTCGTCTGTGTTTACAGTGGAATTTAATCCAGTAACGTTCTGAACGTCTATAGTGTCCTCCATATTTGTCGGAGTGTCATCTTCAGTAGGCAAAGCCGCTATCACAGAGTCATCGGTGACATTCAGTTTAATGGAATCTATCGAATTATTCTGAATGACCGTCTCCCTGATAACGTCATTACTCGTTTTGATCACTGTGGCACTGGTCTTTGCGTCCATCCCGTCAAAGATGTCTTGCTGCGTTTCGGAAGTCTGCGTTTCGACGCCCATCGGCGAAACGTTATTGGAATCTTTAGAAGATAAGGACTGTTGATTT
>NW_012087707.1:0-957 GCF_000956235.1 Wasmannia auropunctata | reverse complement strand
TGTGCGTGCGTGTGTGTATGCGTATGTGTAATTATTATTTTGTGATAACGATGAAGATAGAAGAAGACATACCGATTTATATATATATATATATATATATATATGTTATATTTATGGTTGTCAAATCTTAGCCGATTATTAAATCTTAATCTGATGTATTCAAGGCTTTTGTGGGACCACTGCCGGACAGCTTTCTGAGAATAGAGGAGCGCAACGCGCAGTTGCAGCAGGAGGCGGCGGATCAGCAAGCTGCTCTGGCCTTGCAGCAGCAGATGCAGAATATGCCGGTGGCTCACGATCCACGGATGGGTAGACTTAGTATAACAATTTCTCAGGTAACTGCCCTCTCTTGTACTTGCTTGACGTAATCAAGTCGAATGAGCCAACAATGCGACTGCAAGAGACCGCCTTTTCCAGGCCAAATTAGTGAAAAATTATGGAATGACAAGGATGGATCCTTACGCGAGGATACGAGTGGGACACTCGGTGTTCGAGACGCATACAGACTCAAACGGTGGGAAGAATCCACATTGGAACAAAGTAATCCAGTGGTAAGAGCACACTTTGTTCAGACGCGTGCGTACATACGTGTGCCATATGCGCTACAACTTATGTTTTATTATTGCAGCAATCTTCCACCGGGAGTCACCCAGATATATGTAGAAATTTACGACGAGTGTTCCTTCGTGATGGACGAGCTGATCGCGTGGGGTCACATAGATATTCCACCGCAGGTCATTCAGAAGGGAGAGACGCACGAGGACTGGTACATGCTCAGTGGGAAGCAAGGCGATAATCAGGAGGGCATGATCAATTTAGTTTTCAGTTACACGGTAAAAATAATTACACTGTTTTCTTATGATACATATTTGTATCACTAATTTACAATATTTGTAATGTCCGAGAGAACTATTAAATTATAAACTATGAACTGTAGATAGTCATTGAAATTCAAAG
>NW_012087706.1:0-1909 GCF_000956235.1 Wasmannia auropunctata | reverse complement strand
GTAGATGTGCAAGTACGTGTATTCACGCGCATCACACATACATGCATACACGATATTCAACTGTAACGAAATAAATTTTATGTATAAAAGATACGTACAACTGGTTTTCTGCTTTATTGGATAAAAAATATAATAACATTATGACATTTTCGAATATGTAATTACGCGATTATCACTTTGCTCGATATCAGATCTAACTAACCCTTGATCAGATTTAACTAACACTTTTGCCTGCAGATCTTTTGCTTCTTGGAGAAAGTCAACATATACGTTCTCCTTCAGTGACCAGGATAGCTTACAATTTCAGCAACGTAACGCAATTTCTGTTTCCGTTTCACGGCAATGGCTACTGTGATGATACAATTCTGTCGCATTAGCATAATATTTGTTCTCGAGTTATGGTTTCTACTCAATTGGAGCGAGAAATTCTCTCTTTTATTTTTCGGCCGTCTAATAAGAGCACAGAGAACGAGTTTCCCTCTGAGAAAGGAGCGAGGAATACAAGCAATTTAAACGGGCTTTTTTTCATTATTGCCGATCAAATAATAATTTTTTTTTGCATCTGTAAACTCTTTAAGTTTTTTCCAAACTTTTTAACGTGTATCGCGCGTTAACTAAAGTCAATATAGGCACATAATATGATTATTTAAATTTAAAAATTTTAAAAAGTAGATTTATAGATTTAAATACCTAAAAGATTCCCAGAAATCATCCACACTTAGATATTATAGGTTAATGGAAATCTGCGTGGTAATTGTTGCGCAAAATTTTTATAATTGTTACAATGTCCTACCACACAGACTGCGCGCTGCTATTTCGTCGGTCTTGAAACAGTCTTTTTGTATGAAGCCAGAATATACTTCCCGGCTGAGAGCTTAGGTAATTTTTCGCAATAAATTCTTTACAGATTTAGGGAGAGGAGATTCTTATAGATACTTATTAGCATTAAAAATTGCAAAATAATATTGTACCTTTTCAACTCTTTTTATTCTAATCTTAATAAATGCTGATAATTATTTAATTCTTTAATTGTTTAAAATATTATTACATCACAAAATTACATTACCTTATTCGACTCATGTATTACTATAAAGAATTTAAAAAAGTAAGAATACAAAATGAGAGAAAATTTTATCATGTAAAAAAAAACATTTGACGCTGCTAGAAATAAAGAAGGCAATAAAAATAATATAAGAGTAATAACAAAGGTAATACATCACTTAGTTTTACTCTCTCCAGCTGAACAACATTAATACGAAATTTTAAGACACTTGAAAATTTATTTGCCTCCTCTTAAATCAGATTTTTCTTTTCCTTTTTTTTATTAAAATGTTTGTTTGATTAAAATGCAACTTAGAGAAATGTTATACCTACGTTACAAAAAAGATATTTCACGGTCACTTTTTCATTATTTCTTTAGTCATAAATACATAAACGGAATGCCAACTTGTTTCAACGAGCCACGGTTTCCCTTACTACCTTTTTAAAAAATTTATCAACTCTTAAATAACCATTTACAGCTTTCTTCAAGATTAAGCTTTATATACATATATATAAATAAAACAAATGTCTTTTATTAAGTTGTTATTTTTATTATATTAAAATTTGAACATTGTACACACATACACACACACATACGTGCGCGCGCGCATGTTCAGGCTTTAAAATAAAAATAACAACTTAACAAAAGACATTTGTTTCATTTATATATGGGCTAAACAAAACCTTTTTGGAATCTTAATTTTTTTCCCGTAAACTAGAACATTTTTAGCGTATTTAAAAAAAAAAGTTAGCTAGCATTATTAGTAACAGAGTTATAAATTTTTGCAGAATAAAGTAGTCTAATTTTTAATTATTTATATCTCGATTAATTTTGCAATAAAAAAATCCTTTGAGATCGGAAGAGCAC
>NW_012087705.1:0-825 GCF_000956235.1 Wasmannia auropunctata | reverse complement strand
GAGAGAGAGAGAGAGAGAGAGAGGGATGGAACACGGAACACGGCGAGGCTCGGGCCGCTCGGGCGCGATAGTTCGCTGCATTAATAATGCGGGCGGGACACGATTTCGCGCTCTTTATTACCGGTCGGCGTTGGGTCGGCGCACATATCGGCGGCGGTCATCCATCGTGCAGAATCTCTCCGGCCTTGCGCACGACATGTCCGTTTACGGGTATATATCGCGGCGGCGACGACGACGACGACGATGACCAGGACGACGACGACGAGCGGTGGTCGTCGAGCGGCGCTAAGGTACCTCGTATAACGTACCGCTAGTTTATTGCCCGACCGAGAACAGGCGCGAGTGCAACCTAACCTTGTTCCCACTAGCACGGGCACGTTAATGAAACCCACGGTTGACGACCCCGTCCTCCACGCAAGTGTGCGGCGTCGTTTTAATTGGCGAATTGTAGAAGTAAAACGTTCATGGATGAAATATAGAGAACGAATCTCAGTTGCAGAATATTTCGGGAAGTTTGCGTCCGTTCGTCTCGCGGCGGCGTATTTCGGGAGATTCGCATTAATTTTTCTTTCTTTTACGGGTTTAAAAGTGGAATGCACGATGCTAAAAACATTTGATTACCGCTTATATAGACATTGTGAAAAGTTAAATTTCCAAAATGTCTGTCCAATTTCGAGATTTTCTTTTTAAAACGAATTTATATAATATAAGAGTTAGGATAATTTAAGCAATTCTTGTGCGTAAGACAGACACGCGTTCAGAATGGCAGGAATGATAGTCCAAATCGCCCAAATGAATTTGCAATTTTGCCACACGTGAAAAAAG
>NW_012087704.1:0-861 GCF_000956235.1 Wasmannia auropunctata | reverse complement strand
TTCTGAAGTGATCACTTTTCTACATTAATGCTTATAGTCCATGCACGATTTCGTTTCGTTAATCGTGCATGGATTATGAGCATTAATGTAGAAAAGTGATCACTTCAGAGTTTGTGAAAATTTCCGAGGGACAGAATCGATGACCGTGGGTGTACATACGTCTCTCGCGTTGCGTCGCGTGATAATCCCATGCGCGAAAAAATCGTCGAAGGTGAATGCGCGTCCGTGTGATTATCCGCGATGCTCGCTCCGCGTCAATCACCGATAATGAAACTGCCGACGCGGAGACCTCGAGTTTTCGCACATTTCGCACTTGCCTGCGGCCTGGAAGTCCAATTTGAATATAACACGCACGATGAATCATCATTCTCTCGGCGATTAGTTTGCGGCGCGATTGAGTTTTCGTTGCTGTCGCTATACATCTCCCGCCGGATCGTTTCTCACTAGCGCGTTTCTCCGCTATCGAGGATCCTTTCAGCTCGAATTCCTCCCGCTGCCCCCTCCTTCGAAGCTATCGTCTTGACAATTCGCAACAACAACGACGACCGCGATGAGAAAGGAAGCCTTTAACGAGATACGATTCTTCGGTAATTTTTTGATTATAGAAAAATAGCACACGTCAATCTTTTTCTTCGCGCAACAAAGGTGAGAACCTCTCCGATTCGGTGAAAACGGCGGGCTTTTATAATGAATTAATCTTTATAGAATTAACGAACAAGTGACATCGTTTATTTCGAGTGGATTTTGTTTCGATCTTATTGTTAGTGCGAAACTCGTTGAGGTATCGAATTTCGAAATTTGACAAGTCGTGACGAACAACACTTTATGATACTTTTCCTGAAGAGAAACTATAATGCCAGA
>NW_012087703.1:0-796 GCF_000956235.1 Wasmannia auropunctata | reverse complement strand
CGTGTGCTCTTCCGATCTCTCATCCGTACTAATTTTATCTATATCAGTTTGTATTTGATCATACTTTTGATACACTTCGCGTATTTTATTAAAGTGTTCACGCAATTCTAATCGTGTTACTTCGTCCAATGGCTGTCCATCGTCTGAATGCGATGCATGCACTTTTGCGAGAAAATTTTTATACAGAGTGAACTTATCCTTTGTAGTAGCTCGTGATTTAACAAGAGCTTCCATTTTTTTGTTTATGAGTATTACAAACAATAAACGAGTTGATTTACGAATTAATGCGCAACCCAGCGAGTATGTGACTGATACTAATGACAAGAATAGGACTGACCTTGAGAAGGATTGCTCACTTAACTGACTTCCTTGTATAACTCGTAACCGGCCCAATATGGCAGCTCGATATGGATCTATCGGTTACAAGTCCCCTTCATTTTGATGGCGGAAGTCCGTGACTGCAATTGCTTTTCTTCTTTGTAGCGAACTTGACGTCCGGACAATGTGGCAAATTTGCGTTGTGATGCCGTCCGGTCGCAGCATAACCTTTTTAGCGCATTTCAGGAATACTATCTGCACCGTGCTTTCCTTGTTGCATCAAGCAAGACCCTCGATCTCTTGACGATAGCAGCTATATTCCTTCAGATCCGCGCTATGTTCTCTCTCGTGTTTGAAACCGCAAAACGTATGAAAGAAAGATTTTATGCCAAAAATACAAAATGGTTAGATTCAGAATTCATTATTCCTTATTTACTTGCTGAAAACAAAACTTCAGTATCAAAAGTGGGAAGACCAT
>NW_012087702.1:0-772 GCF_000956235.1 Wasmannia auropunctata | reverse complement strand
CCTTTCGTAACCGGCGCTTCGCTCATCTCCGTCGTCGAAGAAGCCGTAGACTCGCTGACAAAGTCTTGATGGATCGTTGGCTTAGAAGACGTTGCTCGAGCAGTTTCGAGACTGGAAATCGGCGTTGTCGAGAGGAGAGTCGTCGTTTCACCACTTTCGCCAGTTCCCTCCGAACTATGCTTACTAATGCATTCAATGGACTCACAGGATCTCGCGGCAGGTGTTGTAATAGATACTGTGGAGGGCTTTGTAACTTCGTCTTTGGAGTACGGTACGTGAACTTTTCTCACTTTCGTACGTTCTATTTTCACGACGACGGTCGGCTGCTCCGCCGTCAACACGAGCGATGTCGTAGTAGCCGGAGACGACGTTGTGGTAGATGTTGTAGGCAACATTGTACTGGTGGTTGTAGGCAATGTTGTGGTGGTCGTTGTGGGTGATGCAGTGGTAGTTGTGGGTAAAATTGTAGTGGTCGTCGCAGGCGATGTAGTTGTAGTTGACAACGTTGTTGTAGTCGTAAATAATGTTGTAGTTGTCGCAGGCAACGTAGTCGCAGAAAATTCTGTAGTAGGCAACGTCGTAGTCGTTGTGGGTAACGTCGTAATTGTTGTGGACGATGGTGTCGTTGTCTCAGCTGCTGTGATACTCATCGTGGCCGCAGTTGTCGACTCTTCTTGACGAGTTGTCGTCATGTGCTCGATCGTAGTCCTCGGCGTAGTCATTGCCATCGTGCTCGTAAATTCCGAATTTTCTTCCGAGGATGTCCTCGTTG
>NW_012087701.1:0-754 GCF_000956235.1 Wasmannia auropunctata | reverse complement strand
GGCATTTAAATCGAACTATTGCGTCCAAGGCTACCGATCTCCATTTTGCGCGAAGCGCCAGATTTCGAGACGACTGATAAGCGAGAGCGTCCCCGTCCGTGCGTCGTCGTGTCTCGAAGAGGAGAGAAGAGAGAGAGAGAGAGAGAGAGAGAGAACGCGTATGTGCCGCGGGAGTAAGTCGAGATGATGATCGCTTCCGGCGATCGACGCCGATGGAGGACAACTTTTTTCCGCATGCCAGGCAGCAATTGGCGGGAAAAAATACGGTCGTCCACCGGCTGCGTGTTTCCGCGACTGTGAACTTTCAGTCTCCTACGCAAGCATCCGCGGATAATGCGCGCCGCTCGCACGGCGTATCTACCTCGTCATTCGCTGAAACAACCGTCGAGCGAGCGCTCTGAAAGAGTAATCGAGGCGAATGCGCGGGTATCAAGCGAAATGTTACGTTGCCCGCAAATTGTGCTGTCGGCAAACGCTATGATTTTCCTTGCGCGTCATTGAACCCCAAACGGGGCGGGAAAACAAAGAAAGAGGCGTACGGCGGGCTTTCACGAAACGCAATTTGTTTTGTCATCACTCGCTGTTATATTTTATCAAACGTACATTTGTTGCGTTGTGCAACGACGAAATTCGTAGGACACGTTGATCGTTCGCGGGTCTGAACAATAAGTCTGAGCGCGCGTCACTCTCGTGAGAAATTACCTTCTCAGAAAAATCTTGCTTCCCTATACAATTTAAGTTCAGAGATTATGGC
>NW_012087700.1:0-842 GCF_000956235.1 Wasmannia auropunctata | reverse complement strand
CCCAGGAATTTTTGTCTTCTGCAATCGTAAGCCGCAGTTTAAATATAAGAAGAATCAATATCGTTGCTTCGAAGAAGCGAATCCGTCAGCTTCGAGCGACAGCATTCGCGCGAATCGTGACATGTCGTTTTCGCGACTGTGGAAAAGCGTGTCGTGATAACTGTGGGGAGGTCATAACTACGGCGAGATTAATCGGGCCGATAGGCAGCGGCGCGGAAAATTTTAAATCACGTTGTCCTCGGAATTTCGCGCGATAATGGGCATTTATCGCGTGCGCCGCGTGGACCAGCGGAATGCACGGAACAACGTCGCGGACTGGCATCCTTCGACGTCTCTTACGTCCGAAGAAATCTCCTCCGCGAGCGATACGCTCGTCGCGCAACGCACGTAACGACGTTACGCGAGATAAAATCGCGAATTACAGCGTATATTTGCGATAACGAGTACGTCGCGTGCACCAAGCACGCGTTTTAACGATGCAATTATGGCCCACCAAGTATCCGAGCGTTTTCGTTTTATCGAAGGAAATACAGACAAATACACGTCTCTTTCGGTGAATGAAAAAACTAACCCAGAAATTAACTTATAGCCAATCTCATAACGGGCTGTAGAATAAGGGCAGAATTAGTTCTATCGATTCATCCTAACAATAACAATAAAAGTACATATTTTTATACCAGAAAGATATGAAACAGTCGAAAAGTTGTAATTAATAGTAAAAAATAGTTGTAATTAATCATAAAGAATACTTTACGGATGATTTTATTCAACTTCAATACTATTATAAATTTTTTTAATTTTAAATGATGAACTAATGAAAATTATTCATAATTAGACCCTTA
>NW_012087699.1:0-1316 GCF_000956235.1 Wasmannia auropunctata | reverse complement strand
GGCCCTTCAGCTGTTCACGTCGGATCCGTTTACGCCGGTCGGGGAAAATGTTTTCGAATACCACAAGTTGGAATAGGCTGCCGTCGACGGTGGAAACGGTGCCAAAATCTCAAGAGAAACGCGCCCCGTGTCCCCCTTCCCTCTCCCCCCATCCCCCGGTTCCATGCCTTTGGCTCGACGTATCCTCCCTTTCCGCCTCTCTCTCACTCCCCCCCCGCACCCCCCGCGCTCCCTCGTCTCGCCTCGCTTTGTTATGTTAATTGTTTCAAACTCGGGGCATCATCGCTACGTTTATTTTCCATTCTCGTCGCCTTCCTTCCTCCCTTCCGCGTGGCACACACTCGCCGGCCTCTACGCCGCGCCGGCACAAAGCCTCGTTTTCGTCCTGGGCTATTGAGCCACGAAGAATACGCCCTTTGTTGAGCAACATCCTCCTTTCGGATATCACTTCTGATGGTCGTTTAATCATATTTTATTCCCCAAGGAAATACCATCCTTTATATTTTATCGGAACGTAATGTATCTCGGATTTTACGTGTATATTTGATTTTTACGTATATCTATATATACCATACCGCGCGAAATAAAATGCGTGAATTCGAAATCGGTTCGCAATAGTGACGTATCCAGTAGTCTTGCGATACAGATACGTCTTGCGTGCGAAAAGGAGCGAAAGAATCGCGTTCGCATATAAACACATTTCAATCCGTTGCATCTCTCTCTCTCTCTCTCTCTCTCTCTCTCTCTCTCTCTGTTTGACTGCGTATTTTTCTTTTTTTTTCCTCCGTAGGTACCTATTTCTCATTCGTTTCGAGTCGTGACGGGTTGCGCACCCGCGCGCGCCGTGGCACTCCATATATTTTAATGCCCGCGCGTTGCGGAATGCGGGGGCGAAACAGTTATTACAGTTTTAATTAAACGAAAATCATATCATTCCATACATACTTGATAGTAGTCTGGGCTGCTGTGGGACATACGCTGATGCATTCAGAGCGTATAGCTGCATAGCGCGCGCCGCGCAACATCCCCCGATGGTTTTCTGTTTCAAATATTGTATGCCTACTATCCTCTGGGAGGTCGCCGCTGCCAACTTTCGCGGCGCCTCGGCGAGGCCCGCGTTGGTTCAACAATTTTTGTTCTCCATTTGCATCGCGAACAGTCAGTTTTAAATGGACGCATGAAAAACGCGCGTTATTTGATATATACGGGAGAGAATTAAGCGCGCGTGCTGCGCCGTATTCATTATAAAATACATGTACATATAGGTGTGTCTTATATATAATACCCTATTGAAATTCTCATATCGTGTAGAGTAA
>NW_012087698.1:13702-18925 GCF_000956235.1 Wasmannia auropunctata | reverse complement strand
GTTTAGGCGGATTATTTTGGATATTATATATCCAAAATAATATAATCTATACGGTTATTCGGATTTATTTAAATTGACAACAATATGGATTAGAATATAATGATTTTAGATTGGAAATAATCCGCAAAAATAATATTAAAACTAATTATAATTCGTTCGGAATTAAAACCGATTACTTTTTAATCCGGGATTGAACCGATTAAAACCGATTAAAATCGATTAAAACGGATTACGTTTTAATCAGTTTTAATCGAACATTTTCAGCAGGGTAACTTTTATCTGAAACATTTTTTCGCATCTTTTATACTTTTCGAAATATTTCGCTGTAAAGCTTAAAATATATACATAACTTAAGATAATTTGCAGATTCCTGATGTCAAGTCCTGATGAGAAAGGATGAGAGCTTATGTAACATTGAAACATATTTTTATAAAAACAAAGGGAAATTCGGAGACATAAACAACAAAGTGATAAATCAATCGCTGTTTTTTGTTTAAAATGTGAAAAAAATATTTCCCGGATGCTAGGATAATTTTAACTACAGTTTTTGGATTCAGCAAGTGAAATTGAGTAAGAAATTGAGTAAGAAAAAATAAATCCAACGTTCCTCGAGTGCTTCTTAAGTCGTTTTAAATGCATGAACTTCTTTATTTAACTGTACAATAATTAGTACGTTGTACTATAATAAAAAATATATTGTATATGATGGCGCGTTTGAATTTTCAAAACCACGATCAGAGGCGAAAGCGGAAAGAAAAGTCGTCCGCTCTAGCGAAGCGTGTGGTCGGGCGTAGCAACGTCTTGGAAACAAAAATTAACAAGAAACGCGGAACGGTACCAATACACACTAATCACTTACATTTCTGATAATAATTTCCTTTAAAGTTTTGTTTGTCTCTATTCTGAGAATTTAAGAGTAATAGACAAGATAAAAAGAGTTCGAGAAGAGTTTTCCCTCTTTCTTTGCATTAATGTCTACAAACGAACTAATAAATGCCACGGAAGGAAGCTAGTCTCCAACATATATATGTGTGAAAGAATAAAATTTTAATTCTGACCATTCTAAAAACAGTCTGTTAGCGAGGTTTAGAGTTATTCAATGACAAATCAGGTTTTCTTCTTTCAACAATATAATCAAATATATCTATTAATATTGAAATTATAGTACATGATGCTTATAAGTTCGTTTGTACGCGCGGACATTTTAACACGGCGGGATCGAAAAGACGACTGACTGTTTAACGAGAGATGTACGAAACTCCTCGCCTCTTCGTCGATGTGAGAATGGTTGCACGGAACGTTGTGATTGGATCAACGAAAAGCGTTATGATCGATTTCAGTTAGATTACAAAGCCAATGTCACGAATTTGTGTGCGCTGTGCGGATATTTGTTGACAGTAGTACTTATTGACACTGGAGAAAGTGTCCATGAACGCGCGAACGCAAGCAAGCGACGCCTCGCTTTTCGACGGTTCTTGTCTTACAGAGATTTAACGCGCGAATTTATTACGAGAGGTTCAAGGAGTTAAATAAATTGAGTTTTTAATAGGATACAAAATGATTAACCGCGATGTTACAATAGCGAATTTAGAGGCGCAGCAACACAGTCTTTATATAACAGTTTTTATGTTTTCTATAATAGTTTAAGAAATGTAACAAAGAATGATGGCAAATTTTGCCCATTTTTTGGACCTTGAATTTTAAACTTTTTTTAATGGCAAATAGTACTATTAGATGAAATATTAATCCCAGTAAATTTCAAGATGAACATAGGCACGGTTCCGGACATACAAGAGGGTGAAAGTGATGATTTAGGGTATATTGCATAAGGAAGTTAACGCGTGACTGAAGTTCATTGGTAATATTTAGGGTATATTCTGTCGAAAGGATCATCTACGATTTATTGTTCAGAGAACAATCTACTATTCAACGCTATTTCATTTATGAGGGGGCGTGTTTTATAAAAATACACTCTGAAAGTACATTCCCTATTAATCACTGACTAAGTCTTTGAAGCAATTCAATTACCAAGGAAATACTCAAATTGAAAGATATTTTTTCATATCTTGATAATCGTTGATTCTTCAATAAAGCAATGCCTTTCACTAAATGTTTAGGTTGTAATGATAAAAAAAGATCGAAAAATGATAAGTTTTTTTTATCAAAGCCATATCGAATTCGTTGATGATAGTTAACAATTTGCAGACAAATAATCCGAAGAAACGGAAATTACAAGAATTAAATCACATTCCATCACAGAGCAAAATATGTAAAAACTGTTACCAACTTTATAATCGATCAAAAATTATCTCATGATCACAAGCGGATGAAGCACCCCAATCTATGAGAGGCAAGGGGACTCACAGTAGAAAAGCAGTGAGAGGCGACGTCAAGTGTCTCTTCAACTCCATCTATCGGGGAAATTTCATGCTAGACGAAAACTAAGGTCATTTTTTAATCCGGCGTAAAAAAATCTATAAAAAACGATATTTTTCATTTCGTTAAATGTATATTTTATTCCTTGGTATGGACACTTGAAGAGTTTCGTGGGTACTTTTATGGGTTATGAGAAACCATCACTTTCACCCCTTCATAAATCCGGAACCGTGCCTATGCTCATTTTAAAATTTCTCTAGGATTAATGTTACATCATATAGTATTATTTGACATAAAAAGTTAAAAATTTGAGGTCCAAAATATGGGCGAAAAAAAAACAGGTCTTTTTGCCATCACTTTTTTAAACGTTTATTTTTTTAGCCTAAATGTTTAAAATTATTTTTCATCGTTTATTAAACGTATTTTTAAACTAACTGTGCTGCTTGGGAAAAATGTACATATATACTTACTTTAACAGTGCATTATGGTCAAGTACAAATCGAGCAATTGGTGAATAAGTTTGACCTTTGTTGTTATTATTAGGATTGCCCATATTATCGAAAACACGATCCACACGATAGCTAAAAAAAAGAGTACAACAAATTTATTAAAGATAATATCAATTGAATAATTATAATTATAATTATATTACATGTCTCGTTCTCGATGATAATTGTAGTCATGCTTGTCATGCCTAACATCACAACGTTTATAAACGCGCATATAAACTTTAATAGATGGCACTCTTCCTCTACCGGTCCTCTATCTTTATATTCTTTCGTTGTGCCGAAGCATCGAGACGTTTTTGGTTGCATATTCTTCAAAATATTATTTTATATACGTACTGAGATGCCAGAATACAAAAGAAAGAAGCGATCAAGATCTCGATCACGGGAAGATCATTGTTCCAAATGTAGAAGTGATGAGAAGTTTAGTTTACTACAGAAACAGATAGATAACCTAATAAAAGTTGTAGAGACGTTGGTGAGCGGTCAAAAAGAACAGAATTCACCAAACTCAGTCTCAAAGAAAAACAAGTTCCTTTTGAATTCAGGATAAACGGTAAGTAAATGTAATGTCTTGCTCAAAATTCTCTTCCTTCCACACAAAAGGTAGAGAGGTAATACCCACACGGTTTTACCATAATAAACATAATATCATGCTTAAAAAATTTCTCTTCTTTCTACACGAAAGTAGAGAGGTAATACCCACATGGTTTTACCATAGTCCACATGACTTTATATAAGGCGTCATTGTGATGAAGTTTAACAAAAACATTAACATCACAAATTGCATAATAAGTGCTGCCATTAATTCTTCCTTTTCTTTCTATTCTCGTTAGATAGCGAGGAAGATAAAGAAAATAATCCGACTTTGATGGAGATCCCAGATAATAAAATGGAAGAAATTTTAATTTCTGAGTAAGATATAGTAAAAGACAATGCCCTGAAAGTATTGGGAATGGATCCCAATAATTGTAAGTTTAAAAAGGTTATATACCACCCAGAGCTAAAAAATACGCGGCTGAAATGGAAAAGTGAAGGTCTTCCGGAAAAGAATAAAAAACAAATTTTAGAATCGTACAATAGAAAAAGCGATTTATATACGAAAGCTTCTCAGTTAAATTTAGAGATAGTACCATTGCTCTCAGAAATTGCAAAAAAGAGAGATCAACATTTTGTGGATACACAAAATTGTGTTGGTACAGCCTTAGCTGCCTTGGGTGCTGCAGTCACCATGTTATTAGATCCTCCGGAGGAGGGTTTAGATGAAGAGATCTTTACAGACTATATAAGCCATGCTGGTCAGTTTTGACGAATGTATTCTATCAACAATCGATAGCAAGGAAATCATTCATTACACCACAGTTAAATAAAAATATCAAACCAGTGGTAGAAACAATGTTTTCGAATGAATGGCTTTATGGAGATAATCTTAAGAACAAAGTCAAGGATGTTAAAGAGATCGAAAAAGCTTGTGCAAATATTAAGGAAAAGACACCGCAAAAACATATAACACAGTTTCGAGAACAGGGAAACTTCAAATACCCACCTGCGGAATACCGGCAGGTGAGTCAACAGCAAAAACATCGAGATGAAATTCAAGACAAAGCCATACAAGGCCTCTCAAAGTTTATCCAAGACAACATCCCAAACGACGAATCAATCATCGTCGAAAAAGTAACTCCGGTAAATATGTCAGCAGGACGTCTCCGTCGTTGTGTACAAAGATGGAAGAATATTACTTCAGACAAGTATATTTTAAGCTGTTTACATGGATATAAAATACCATTTTTAGAAATACCTGTTCAGAAAACCCCTCCTAAGGAAAAAATGTTTTCTATTATTGAGACAAATAAAATACAATTAGAAATTAACAAACTTCTAAGAAAAGGTACGATTGAGGAATGTAAAGAATGCGAAGGACAATTTCTTTCCTCTTATTTCTTGGTTCCAAAACCGGATGGTACAAATCGCTTTATTTTTAATCTTAAAGAATTTAATAAATTTATTAATCCTCCGCATTTTTAATTAAAAGACATCCGATCAGCATTAAGCCTGATATCACGAGGAGATTTTATGAGTTCCTTGGATCTTAAAAATGCATATTTTCTGATTCCCATCCATGAGAATCATAGTAAGTTTTTTAGATTTAAATTTGTAGGGAAGTTTTGATAATAATCCCGATATTTCTTTATAAGTTATATTCGATTTCTTTTTATTTATGTTCCCTTACGGAAAAAACACCAAAAATTTGAGTGTTTACACTAAAAAAAAACACTTAAAAGAATACTCAAAATAACACTCATTTGAGTGTCATTTCGAACACCCAATCTGAGTGTAACTC
>NW_012087698.1:0-3938 GCF_000956235.1 Wasmannia auropunctata | reverse complement strand
TATTCAACTACATCAGCACGTGTTGAGTTTGACTTCCACCTAACCTCCTAAATCTACCTTAAACTGTTAAGACTCTGATTTCGAGTCTTACAAATCAACACAAACGATACAATTATGGCAGAGATCAAAGCAAGGTTCCACTTCGCCTCGGAGGCTGCAGATGCCCGGACGACGGTGGTTAAAGTGAAGACGATTCAAGTGGTAGATCGACCGGAAAAATTTTTGTTCCCCCCCCCACGAACAAACCAGCGCACACCATACCAAGCTTTTTCAAACGCCCGTGGTACAGAGAGTGGTTAGGAGCTTAAATATCCGAAATAAGTACCGTAATGTAGTAATTACGCTATCTGAGGAGCTGCAACAAAGTTATTTAGATAACGAAGGTAATATTGTCTTTAATGATATGTACTTAGAAGAGGCCACAAACATAACCTCGGACGCCATGCAGCCGGCCGCTCCGGCAGTGAATTCAAAAAAAAAGCTATGAGTACAATTACTAAAAATATGGTGATTGGAAAATTTAATGGGGAAAATGTGAACGCTAAACCGTGGTTAAAATTGTTTGTACAGGAATGTCAACGGTTGGAAATACCAGAAAATAAATACTCCGAAGCTATGAGATTATTTTTGGAGGGCCCGGCCTTGGATTGGTTTATGAATTTCTTGAAGACAAATTCCTTATCATACCCCTGGAAATTCTGGAATAATTCTTTTGTAGATACATTTGGAGGAAGGTCGTGGACGGATATTACATATGCATACAATTTCAAATTCTTAAATGGATCACTTCTGGAATTTGCAATGAAAAAGAGAAGTTTACTGATTGAGGCGGATCCAGAACTTACTATAAACTCGCAGATAAACTTTATAATGGTTGGCTTACCTAAATTCATTCAGGAAAAATTAGATGAAAAGAATGTGGAAAATATGGAAGCGTTGATGTCTAAATTGAGATTGATGGGTCATATAAACAATAGGTTAAACACCAACCAAAAATCTAAACAAAGCCATGAGAATGATAAGAAGAAAATGCAAACAAAATATGAACCATGTCAGCACTGTGAAAAGTTGGGTTACCCAAACAGATTTCATCCAGAGAAGTTTTGCCGTTTAAAAGATCAAATATCGAAGTTGAATAAGAACGAAAAAATTAAAGTGGCAAATAATACGGAAATTCAAGAAGCTATTTCCCAAACTGAAGAAGCAAAAAACGTATAGTTTCTCCACTTATTAAATTGAGAATATTAGTTGATAATAAACCAGCAATTGGCGTTTATGATTCCGGAGCTAATATTTCTTTGATGAATCATGAATTCTGGAAAAGACTTAAAGCAGACAAAAAGATAATAAGTGGGGGGGAGAAGATAAAAACAATTTCAGGAATTTCAAAGTCCGAGGGCATTATCACCATTCCGGTGAAAATTTGGGACATAGAAAAGAACTTTTCATTTTTCATAGTCAAAAGCAAATCATTTACAGAAGATCTGTTATTAGGGCTGAATTGTATAACAGAATTTAAACTGTGCCAAGATGAAAATTTAAAAATATCACAAAAAAATAAGAAGATCGAAGAAACATTTAAAGTTAATATAAATTCGGCGAGGGAGCCTAGGAATCATTCAAAAAAGAAGATTCAAGATATACTAGATGAATATAAGGAAATTTTTGCGGAAAGAAAATTTGACATCGGGATAGTAAAAAATTATGAAGCAACAATAAAACTGACTGAAAATAAATATGTAGCAAAAAAACCATACAGATGCTCAATTCAAGATAAGATGGAGATAGAAAATCAAATTAAGGAGCTGCTGAAAGCGGGCTTGATAGAAGAGTCATGCAGTCCGTACGCCGCTCCAGTCACACTAGTTTATAAGAAGGAAGAGGGAAGAAAGTCACGCCTATGTATTGATTACAGAGAACTAAACAAGATAGTGGTGCCGGAAAGTCAGCCGTTTCCTAGGATTGACGATTTAACGTTACGCGCAAGAAATTGTAAGTATTTTTCAAAATTGGACGTGAACTCGGCGTTTTGGTCGATCCCATTGCGTAACAAGGACAGATACAAGACAGCGTTTGTGACGCATCATGGTCACTGGCAATGGTCGTGTCTGCCGTTCGGATTAAAATCTTCACCGGCAATATTTCAAAGAATATTATCTAGTGTGATAAGGAAGAATAAATTGGATGCGTTTGCGGTAAACTACATCGATGATATTTTAATATATTCTGAGAATTATGAAGATCACGTGAAACATATTGAACTAACGTTGAAAGCACTACAAGAACAAAATTTTAAATTAAACTTACCAAAGTGTAAATTTGCACAGAATGAGATAACATACTTGGGTCATGTAATAGGGGATAATTGCATAAAACCTGTGAATGACAATCTAATATCAATTAAAAATTTTCCTGCCCCCCGAGTCAAGGAAGCAGATAAGGCAATTTTTAGGTAAGATAAATTTTTATATAGAATATATTCCAAGACATTCAATGCTATTAGAACCTTTTTACAATTTGTTGAGAAAGAACGTAGAATTTAATTGGTCTGGAATATGTCAAGCTAATTTCAAAAAAGTAAAAGAATATTTATGCTCGACTCCAATTTTGGCAATCTTCGACCCGGCAGTACCCATATATATTTTCACAGACGCATGCTTACACGGAGTGGGAGCAGTATTGAAGCAGCCCCAAGAGGATAAATCACTGAAACCAGTATTTTACTTTTCTCGCAAATTGACGGAATCACAAAAACTAAAAAGGGCAATTTATATCGAATGCGTGGCTATAAAAGAAGCAATTTTGTACTGGCAGTATTATTTGATTGGCCAAAAATTTATAATATTTACGGATCATAAACCGTTAGAAAACTTTAATATAAAAAAATGCAAGGATCAAGAATTACTACAAATTTGGAATTACATCTCCCAGTTTGAATTTGAAATAGTGTACAATCCGGGGAAGGACAATGCAGAAGCAGATTGTTTGTCACGAAACCCGGTACTGGAATCAAAGGATACAAGAAGATCAGAATAATAATCAATAATAAAAACATCAAATTTTTTGAAATTGGAAGAAATAATTGAAAATCAGAGATCATTAAAATTAGATTGCAATTATGAGACTGAAAATGAAATAATTTACAAAACGTTGAATAAAAGGAAGAAAATCTGGTTAACCGAGGAATTTGGTGCCGCATTAATATCAAAGGTCCACGAAAAACAAGATCATATAGGAACAAAACAATTAACACTAATGATAGGACATAAATTTTATTTTAAAAATATGTACAAACACATTAAAATGGTTTGCCGTTCCTGTGAGACCTGTATTAAAAATAAAACTAGAATTGGCAGATTTAAAGTTCCCCTATCACAATTGGGGCCGGCAAAAGAGCCTTTGGATATTGTGTCGTTGGACACGATAGGCGGATTTGGAGGTAATAGAAGCACGAAGAAATATTTGCATTTAATCATTGATCACTTTACAAGGTTTGCATTTATAGCCACTTCCAAAACACAGGTTTCAAAGGACTTTGTAAAATTAGTGAAGAAAGTGGAAAACAATGGAAAAATAAAGATTTTGTTAACTGACCAATATTCTGGTATTAATTCGAAAGATTTTAAACAATATATAAACACCAAAGCTATACGATTAATTTTTACCGCAGTTGACTGTGCTTTCTCTAATGGCATGAACGAGAGAACCAATCAAACATTAGTTAACAGGATAAGGTGTAAGATATATAAGGATAAGAAACGCCCATGGCCAATCATAGCAGAGGAATGTATTGAAGAATATAACAACACTGTACACAGTTCAACAGGATTTACCCCTAAGTATTTATTAACAAGAATGGATAATTCAATCTTGCCGGAAGAACTGGAGGTAAATAATGAGAAGAATCTAGAAGAAAACACACAGATCGGAAGAGCACA
>NW_012087697.1:0-684 GCF_000956235.1 Wasmannia auropunctata | reverse complement strand
TTTTTTTTTTCGAGTACTTTTCGAATTTGAAGTTCCGTCGCGAGTGTTGAATTGATTCATTCGCTCGCGCTTTGGTCGATCTCTTGTAATGTCTGTGCTATTTTCGACAGCCGTGAGATGTGTAAACATAAAACGGTACACCTGTGGCGCGTGCCAATGTCATTTCCGTCTCGCAATGTTTCAAGCGCAAGAGGTGTTAACAGGTGTGCGCAGGTGTTCTCGGTTCAAGTGAACTGCGCGCCATCGTATGATCGTACACAACGACACCTCGGTCCGATTTGCTCTATATATGGCTGGTTAGCCGTGCTTTATTAGTCACAATCACATTTTCTTTCGGCACATTATCGGTATCGAATCTCGTGACTAACATTCGACATTATTCTGGATTTTATTAGTAACCGTAAGCGGGGACGAAGCTTGACAGCACGATCGGTTAATGACGAAGTCGATAGAAAATACAAAACTGTTTAAACAACTGCGTTGTTTACGATAGACATTACGGCAATTGCAAAGGTAGATATAATTCCTCTGTTATGTGAATTATTATATTGTCTGGATGTATAATAAAGGATGAAGTAATTCTCTTTGTAATAACAAATTTTCAAATAATGCTTTAGAATAAAACTACACACACGCACGCACACGCACACACGCGCACACACACACACCCACACACACACACAC
>NW_012087696.1:0-706 GCF_000956235.1 Wasmannia auropunctata | reverse complement strand
TGATTCAGATTTAGAGAACAGATATAAAAGCTTAAAATACTCAATATACATAAAGTTCATAGTTTAAAGATGTTTATACAGTAAAATAAACGTAAAGTGATATTTAAGCTCATGAAATCTAACTCAAAGATGCCACATGAGAGAACAGTGATTATTCCTGCTCTATCCGAGCCAACCGCGAAATCCTCTCTCTCTCTACATCAAAGTCTGCTTCACGCCCACTTTCCTTCCAGTCCGTATCCTTGTTATGCCTCGTAGACATTCACTGGAAGACCCACGCTCTTACGTTTGACAAGCTAGCGGAATATACCCCCCCGCAACCTGTCAGGACGTCATGCCACACGAGACTCTATCCATTGAAAAACGCGTTTCGCTAAAACAATAGCGGAGAACTAACATGAAAAGGGTACAGTTCACTTAACTACAAATGTTTCTGATCAATCAGAGGAAAGAATTTTACTAATTGATCGATCAAAGAATGCTTCGCAGGGCATTTGCTGCATCAAGTGGAGCACCTAAATTGAATCGCCAAGTTTCGCTTCTATATACCTATATTACGTTTTAAAATTATATCGATCCGCGGCAAAGAAATTTGAAGGATGGAAGATAAACGTTTTGCTATTATCCTTTTCAGTAAATATCAAATATAAGCTAAAATATATTACCGTGAGTTTCTTGTTCTTTCAAATCAAATTTAAAAAAAAGA
>NW_012087695.1:5820-16727 GCF_000956235.1 Wasmannia auropunctata | reverse complement strand
GGTTAAGTACTTATTGTAAACCAAGTCCCTTCTTGGCAAAATATATAAGTATAAGCTGAAATAAATATCTGTCTATATAAAATAGATCTCCCTTTTATATAAAATATACCCTTTCTATTATATGTATAAAATAGACTTTTATCATCTGTTATTGGAAGGGATATCAAAAAAATGGGATAATATAGAACCTAATACAAAAATACCAATGAATGAATTTTGAATTGTTGTTAAATTTGTCCTAACATCGACATATTTTACTTTTGATAACATAATTTATAAACAGACTTTCGGTATGCCGATGGGATGCCCGTTGTCTGCCTGCGGCAGCTGATATAGTAATGCAGGATCTTAAAATAAAAGCATTGGAGGAGATAGGAATAGAGTTACCATCTATTTTCGATATGTGGATGATATCTTGTTAGTTGCTCCAAAAGATACAATAAACATGATACTTAACAAATTCAACAATTATCATAATAAATTGCAATTCACACACGAAACAGAGGAAGATAGAAGAATCAATTTTTTAGATATCTCAATTACAGTAAGGGATAATATATTAACTTTAGATTGATATCATGAAAAAAGCTTCTCGGGCAGATACTTGTCATATTTTTCTGATCACCCGATATGCCACAAGATAGGTATGGTTTACAACTTGATTGATAGGACGATTTTATTGTCACATCCTATATTCCATCAAAAAAATTTAGAATTTATAGTTACTATTTTACTAAATAATGGATATCCATTGGAATTAATTTTTAATGTGACAAATAAAAGATTGAAACAATTATTTAATGTCCGTCAGCGTTTACCACAAATGAATAGAAGGAAGTTCTTTCCCGTATATTAAGCATGTCTCAGAGACCGTTGCTGAAGCATTTAATAAAAATGAATTTATGATTGGATATATATGTTTAAATAGATTATCTGGATTTATAAAACGACACAAAGACAAAGTTTCGGTTGAACAGAATAATAATGTTGTATATAAAATAAATTGTAATTACTGTGATGCATCATATATAGGTCAGACTAAAAGGAAACTTAAAACACGAATCAATGAACATAAAAAGAATATACAGACAGACGCATCTAAACAATCGGTTGTAACCAATCATATGTTGGATTATAATCACACATTTGATTGGAATAAAACATTTATATTAGATTCTGAGTTAAATTATTTTAAGCGTTTAGTGTCAGAAATGATCCATATCAAATCTCAAAAAAATGAGATCAATTTAAATAGTGACACGGAACTTCTGGATTCTTCGTATACGGATTTGTTATATAGAATAGCTACCAATGACTTTCAATCATAAACAACGATAAAAATTTTCTATATAGACAATTGATGTTTTGACCTTTATTATGTTCTGTCAAAGTCAAATTAAAGTCAGTTTAGTACGAACGTTGTTACAGTAAGGGTCTAACACTTCAGTCTAGTGATAGATATGGTTTAATGGACAGTTATGTAAGTAATTCTTGATTGCACATAGCTAAATTTTATCTTAAACATGGTTGACTTTTTGCTATTTATTCATTGTACAGAACTATAAATGATACTATAGATATAGTCCTTGATATCAGTCCTTGATATCTATTGGAAATTAAACCATGTCTGAGGCCAGATATTCTTTGTCATGGGAAACTGTCGCAATTGATGTAAGATGACCAGATGTGGGAGATTTTCAATGACTTGTAAGCGTATAGATGTAAGAACAATAGAGAGAATGACTTCCGCAGAAATGTTTGTGACCGTTTTAAATATTTAAACATGTCGGATTTTATTAATAATGTATGTTTTCGGTTAGTGTTATTTATGTGTTAGATTAATTTATTAATTTGCTTATTATCGCTGAGAAAGACTAAGTATAAAGTCGAAACTTGTTCAAATTTTATTGACATGCCTTTAATGACTTTTGCATGAATTTATTTTGATTTATTGACTATCCTTTTATGCTCGGTTCTGACCATTATTTTTTTGTATTTTTTTATCATCACTACAATCAATTTAATTTATTAAAATTTTTCAATTTTTTTAATAGCACTTTATATAATACTATAAAATTTTTTCAATTATTAAAAAATGCGTTTTTTTAGTGTCGCCATTTTATTCGCGTTTTGTTAATGATTTTAATTCACATAATAGTTACATTCATAATAGAAAATAATGTAATTTTGATTATCTGTTTTAGATAACCGGCAAAAAGCAATCATTAATCTAATTTTTCTCGCATCGTCATATTAATGTTATTATATCAGCTTTATTACCCCCGAAAATTATAAAATATTGTTGAAATATTATAAAATGTGTAACTCTTAAGAAATCAATTATGAAAATATTATTGTTTGCTTGAAAAAGAACTATTGTTATTTGATTATTTATTTGAAAAAGAATTTACAAAATATACTTATTTTTAGTCCCTTAATATTACATCAAATATTAATTTAGTAATTAATAAATACAGTTTTTAGATTTAATGTTAGATTCGATGTTTCGACAGCCCTTCAATACTTTTACTTATATAGGATTTCTATTCTCGTATTACTATTATGTTCTGCTTTTACCCTCATCTGTTAAGGCTCCTATTTTCTCACTGCAGCATTATGATACACAATGAATCTTCTCTCTCATCTTTCAATTGTACATCATGATTGCACCGTACAATCATCTGCTTATGGTTTTAAAATAACATAGCAACAATCTAGTGCTTGTACGCAGTGCAGTCCATAATTTTTGAGACTAATTTTTTTACGGCAATATCAGTAAAACAATTAATTATCGCCCGAGCAAAGTATCTGTAATTCCCTTATTATATGTAATATTTAAACAGTCCACAATTAGCCAGGATTGGTAAGTTAATATATTTTTTTAATTATTAAGTTAAGTTAAAGTTAACAGTCTTAAAAATTTAACTTAATTAAAATACAAGTCAGTCCATAATAAAATTAATTAAATTAAAAGTTAAGTTAATAAAAAAAGTAATTAAAAAGTTAAATTTTTTTTATTTCAAGGACTTTAATTTTAGAGCTTCTAAATAAAGTTTCTAAATAAAGTATATTTGTTATACTTATTTCTGTCAAGCTGCGGGAAAAAAATTTCGAAGGACTTTTTCCAACATGATTTAATGCATAGAAGTCCACTACCAGTAATTCCTTCCCGCGGCCAGGATTATAATTATTATATTATAACAATTGCTTTGATGTGCGTTCTCAAATTTAAGTTTCAGGACACTAACGCAGATATGTATTTTATTTTGGATTTACAAAAAGCACTAAAAACTTTAAGAAAGTTAGATCAAAATTAATAGTTATCGATAAAATGTAACTAAGTTAAATGTAAATTAAGTTAAAAATTAAGAGTCTAAAATGTAACTAAGTTAAGTTAAAATTATTTAACTTTTTAACTTAACTTTTATCTTTTTAGGATCAAATTTAAGATAAGATTTAGACACTACCCAACCCTGCAATTAGCTGATTTCGAATAAGTTATTGTTTTGTGCAGAGTATTTTTTCAGTACGTCATAAATTCAAAAGAAGAGCAACGTATCATTATAAAATTTTGTTTAAAAACCGATTTATCTACTAAATAATGTTTAAATAAATTCCCGTGGTCTTTTTCTTCACAAAATCTGGCATGTCATCGAAAAATGTTCAGAATTAATGCTCTTTTTTCATAAAATCTTTTGCTTGCACTATTTCAAATATTTGTTATTTATCAGATAAACCGGTCTTGAATCAAAATTATTATAGTGCTACGTTATTCTCCTTTTGAATTCATAATGTATTGAAAAAGGAAGAGATTAAAGGAATCTTTCACTTCACGAAATTTAGCCGTTGAAAAATATTTGCTCAAATTAATATTTGATATTTTCATATTTTTCTTTATTTTTATAAGTCTTTTTCATCTCAAATGTTTGTTATTTGGCAAATAAACCGATTTTAAAATGTTTATAGCGATACTCTTCTTTTAAATTCATGACGTACTGAAAAAACACGCTGAAATAAAACAATAATTACTCGAGATCACAACTAATTGTAGACTATACTTTAAATTTTACATATGGTTAGCTAAGAATTACAGACTTCGGTATATACGCCGCGCGAGGATTTACGTTGTAAAAGTAAAAAAAAAAAAAAAATAGAAGAAGTAAAAGTAATTTCTCGCAACCACTCTGTTACATGCCTTTATGTTATATTAGTATCGTGTTATGATTTCAATTTTTTACTGTTAATATTTATAAAATTATTGTAAGTTAAATCGATTTATCACTGTAATAAGTATAGCGCAATCATAAGTTATAATCTGCATAAAATGATTATTGTAGGAAATGTAAAAGATTTCGTAATTATTTCGTGGTACATAAGTGTAGAGGAATAGTAAAGGATAGAGTATAGCAAAATACAAGGCTTACGTTAGCTCTTGTATTTTTTATTTAGTTTATTGTCTCGTATATCCCATCGTTTGGGATATACGGTATTTTTAGCACGTGAGATTTATGCCGTAGTACAGACGCTCTATTATTTATTTATAAATATAAAAGTAAATAATAATGCGTGATAATATGCCCTCTATAATATATTAATTATAATATTTATGTATGTACTTATTCATAATCTGTGATAATACGTTTCTTTATTTATTTATTAATAAGTAAATGCAAATTACGTTGTCAGTTCACGTGTTATTTACTATTATATTATTTAGATTTTTTGTATATTTATTATTAAGATTTTTGGAGTTATTTATCTCACCCGTAAGTAGCCGTATAATGCATTCTTATTTTTATACGGCAAAAATGCAAGGGTTTAAAGAATTTTTTTTTCAATTTAATAAAAATTTAATTTATTTAATAAAGAATTTTTTTATACAAAAAATAAATATTTTGAATTCCTAATATTTTTTTCATAGTAGCAGCAGTTTAACTGATATAGTTCATTTACCTTAAACATAATTAATAATACCTGATAAATTAAGTTTATAAGTGCAGTGTTACCCTACCGGAGTTACCCTACATTGTTTGGGTGATAATTTTTAGATAGCGTTACGATATTGCCATAAAAAATTATTCTCAAAACTTATGGCTGTGCATGATAATTGAACATGTACTGCATGGTATGCTTGATTATTGAGATAATATGAACTACGTTTCTGCCATTATTTTTCTGCCATTATTTTATGATAACAAATCATGCCATATCTCTACCATATAATTTTGAGCACAACATGCACTGACTGATACGCTTGGTTATCAAGATAATGTGAACCGTGTTTCTGCCATTACTTTATGATAACAAATCGTATTATGCTATATAATTTTTGCTATTATTATTTGAGACAACAGCACATGACAACGATTTTTGCGGTATTTCTGCTGTTACGACATGCTTGTAGGTAAACTCAATAACATTCTGCTAATACCTGTTAATGCTATGTCATTCTCGTTGCAATTTCTATTTACTTTCTGCTGACATATTGTGTTAACATGTAATGTTCAAATTTTGTTTTTTTATGTTGACAACTTCCGTTGAATTTTTGCAGTATTTTTTCTAGCATATCTTAAGGTGGTTTTATCGCTCAACGCCAACTCGATAGTGTGACGTCACATAAACGTCACACAATCGCATATATATAGTCTATGCGAAATGTTTTTATTGAATTATTAGTCATATGGAAGGACTAATTTGACTAATTTTGACTTGCGCGATAAAATCACCTTAACGCAAGATTTACTTGTTCTCTGATACGATTCTACTAGTATCAGTTAAAACAGATCGTGTTCGACTGCTGCCGGAGTTTAAAGTCTTGTGTCCACGATATTAGAAATCGGTTCATGTTTTCGAATCGAAAACTGTGTAGCCAATTGCAGTAAAATTTTTTACGTAAAACCAGCAATTTTATTGGCTATACAGTTTTCGATTTGAAAACTTGAACCGATTTCTATATCATAGACACAAAGCTTAATATCTATAATATGTAACCAGTAGCGTAGTAAAGGAGAAAAATCCACTACTCCATTCCGAGCGCTATCTTACAATTAATAAGGGCGCTGTTAAAATTTAGACCTTGTTATTTATTTTTTATAAATTTCCAGTCCAGTATGTTATACACGTAAAATAAAAATGTTGCTTGATATATTAAAAGCTATTTGTTAATTAAACTATTTGTGATTGTTATCAAGTATAGTAATAGTGTAATGAAGGCATTCATGGAAAGAACAATTTTACTGAAGGTCTACAAATTTTTCTGGATCTGAAAATAATTTTGTTGGAATATCCAAATAATTCTATTGAAAAGTCAAACTGCTAAAATATCAAAACATTTTATAGCAGTGATCATCTCATCATTTTTGAGTTTTTAACAAAATTATTTTGATGGTCCAACAGAATTCAGATCTGTTATCCAGTACAATTTTTAAACCTTTTTAAACCAGTAAAATCGTTCTTTCCGTGTAAGTGATGGGCGAAGGTAATTATTTCGAGCGCCGTTCCCTTACTACGCTACTGTAAAGCACCATACTCTTGGCAGGTTTGCAATCTGAAAAGCTAGAAATCCTTTTTCTTGTAGAGCATAGAAGTACATTTAGTTTTTGCGTACATGTCACGATAAATGCAACAAAATAATTTTATTATCCTGTATTAATAAACTAATTTAATATGCAGTGAAAAAAAAAATCGGATGTCTTAACTACACAATATTAATACATATAGATCGCGTCAACGTGGCATCCAACTTAACTTGCGAATCCGTTCGCACGATCATTATTTTATTATGGCAAAAATCGCAAAAGAAATATGATGTCAACGATTAATAAAGATCCGAGATACATCCTCTTCAATATGACCCGAAAAATACACTGTACGATCGATCCGAATTTTGCAATCTATCTCTCGCAAAAGGTAAAAGATAATCGGTCGAACGTAAATGTTAATTAAATTTATTAAAATTGTTTGTTTAAGTAAGTCACGAAGAAAGTATCCGACACGCGGGAACTGATTATCAGTCACAGACAAGTCCCGAGGTTAGAATCGCGCATGTAATCGTTAATAATATAATCGTTACACATATCGAGTAATTCATACCGAATATGGATCCCCGGTAGTTTGGCATAGCGATTGACGTTGCATGTGCCGTTGCTCGTTGACATAGCAGATTTTGGCCTCGGAGAGACTTTGCGATTTTACTTGTCGGCCAGACGGATCGATCTGGAAGAGTGCAGGAGGCTGTGCCTTCCCCCGCGTCGCGACGCCGATGACAGTGCGGCATCGTGGCATAGAGAGACGCACCCCACGATGCGCAGTAAACGCCCAGCGTGTTTATCTGTGCGTTAAATGTCAACGAAAATCTTTGACGAAATCAAGGATGAATTGGAGCGGAATCTCGTCTATGTTCAAAATCGAATCGAAAGCTACTCTTCTACCGTACTCTTTTATATTAGATTTTAGATTAAAAAGATGATTTTTCATGCAAAAACTAATTACTCAATATAACTGTAGTTATACACAGTATTTCATTTTTATAATAATGGATATAAAACCTTAGAAATAAAGTATTTCTCCCAAAAACACAGAATAAATGACTAAATGTATAAGCAATTAAGATGTTCATTCAAATGAATCATGTCCATGATAAGCAAAATCTGATTACAAAAGAATTTTATACGAATTGATGTAAAGAAGTTATAGAGGTAAAGAGAAAGTTTAGAATGTTTAGGAGAAAAAGGTTGTGCAAGATAAATAGGATCATGCCGGATAGAGAAAGAGGATTGATATATATAGGGTACAAAAGAGATTTTGAAAAGACTAAAGATAGAATGAAAATACAAGGTAAGTATAAGTATATAGGATAAGAATGTGAATTGTATAGAGAAGGTGTAGAAATATTTAGAATCAACAGTTATGTGAGAAAAATAAGAATAGGAATAGGAAAGACAGTATTGAGCACAATGATTCTGGTAGGTAATTTATTTAGATTTTAAGGCCAAATATAAAAGAAATGGATAAATGTGTGTGAATAAGTAGAAAATATAAACCAAATTCCTTCTATGGCTTTTGTAAGCTAGAAGTATTAAAGTTTCTTCTTCTATACGAATTGATGTAAAATTCAAAAATATATATTTTATTGTACGTCCAGTTTGATTATGAGATTGAAGCGTGCCGTATCAAGAAACACGATTGTGTCTCAAAGCGAAGCAAATCGAATATAGAGTAAAAGATTATATTACTGATAATAATGATAATATTTACATTTTTTACTGTTGATCAAAATTTACAATTTTCTTATAAGGGAAGGCTCTACCTCCATCGATTTCGATGAAAATTGGTATAATTACAAAGTAAGTTCCCCTGAATACAATGATACCTCTATTTAGGAGCAGATTAATCGTTTCCGAGATATTTTAATATTAAATTTCGTTAGTAGAGTTAATTAAAATGTTTATTAGGACTCCGATACATCTGTGTATCTGTGATGGAGGATGGAGGTAACTGTCTCGTACAAGGCGGCACAACGTGATACCAATCGATTTCTATGAAACTCATAGTATCGATAGGTATCAATGTCAAGTATCTTTGACTAAACGAATAAGATGCACTTTTCAAGCGCTTGCGAAAAAAACGAAATTGAAAAATTCTGAGGTGTTGACAAGTATTTCAGCACAATATCTCACCGACGAGCTGATGGCGCAGCAGTAGCGCGCTAGATCAGTAGTGTCAACGTTACTGGTTTATTCCCCAACTTTTTTATACAATTTTATAGAATTTTTTTAAGGAGATTCCAGCATTTGATAAAATATAAGACAAGTCTATAATGTGTATAATACATGATACGAAAGTTAATTATAATATTCAGAAAAAATTTCATTGATTTTTACCGTACCGTTTTGAAGATATTTAATTCTAAATGTATAGTATTTTACATAGTATAGTATTTATAGTATTTTTACAGATATACACATAACTCTCTTTTGAAATATTGTTAGATTTTTTTTTAATTTAAAATATTTACATATAAGACAGAAATTTAAAAATTGTTATACTTACAAAGTAAACATTTAAATTCGTTTTGATAAAGTTTCATCTGAATTGACCGTATAGTTTGAGAGAAATTTGTATTTTTTGATGACGAAAAACAAGAATATTTGAATTATCAAATAGACAAAATACGTATAGTGATGTGGCAACGTTTTATGTACGCTTGAGGTTAGCACCAACTATAAAATAATATATATTTGATGCAAAAAGTAAAAATACGATAGTAAAAGTAAGTAAAAATACGACAAATTATGATAAAAAATGTTAATTTATACATTTTTAATTTAGAATATCTTATTTATCTTTTTTTTAAGATATAATAGTAAATAAATACCACTCATATATTTCATTTTCTGCAGTTGATACTTAAGTCAAATGAGAGTCTTATAACTTTTATTTTGTTATTTTTTAAATATTTATTGACATAAAATTAATAATGATTATATATAATGACATTAACGAAATAGATATTGTTGATAATGATTTAATATTATTATTTTAATCGTTTTACACAATTTTAAAGATAAATTGTTTATTGGCTAGAGAGTAGCGCTGGAACCTCCTTAAATAGAATTTAATAATTATGACACAAATGTACATCATATAAATTAATACATTTTATTTATTTTTGTATATTACAAAGATGTTTGCGCCTTTCTTTGCCCAAAAAATCTGTTTAATAGGTCATTGCTATATATAATACAAATAAATGTTAAACATATTTTATTCTTTAGCAGAAGCAATAGAACGCTGTAATTTTAGACAAAATTGATTAAATTACCATATAATACGTTCCCTATTTGTCGGACGTTTCTAGATGTTTCTTGGCTTCACAGTAAAGGCGCAATTGGCGCAAACATCTTTGTAATATAGAAAAATAAATAAAATGTGTTAATTTATATGATGTACAATTGTTAATTATTAAATATATAATTATTAAAGTCTATTTGAAAAAAATTGTATAAAAAAGTTGGGAAATCGAACCAACAACGTTGACATTTTTGATCTAGCGCGCTACTACTGCGCCATCAGCTCATCGGTGAGATGCTATGCTGAACATGCTTATCAACAACTGGGAATTTTTCAATTTCGTTTTTCTCATAAACGTTTGAGAAGCGCATCTTGTTCGTTTAGTCAAAGATACTTGACATTGATATCTATTGATACTATCAGTTTCATAGAAATTGATTGGTATTACGTCGTGCCGCCTCCTTGTTAAATAGACTCGAGTTCAAATATCATTACTAATTAATCTTTTTTTCCATAATAATATTGTTTTTATGATAAAAATAATTGTTAAACATTATTATATAACGAAAAAAAAAACAGCAGTGTACATGTAGACATGTATTTCACGATTTCTCCGTTTCTGGGAACATAGGCAGAATAACTTCTAAAATAGGAAATAAACAAAAACGAATAGTCATCGATAGGTGAATAGGCTATAAATCCGACAAAATCATTGTCGTCCATTTCTTCAGAAAATTTCTTAAGTAAATATATGACATGATCGAATGTGGGAATTATAAATTAGTGTCCCATTTTATATTTGACAGTCAAATATTTGGAAATTATCGTGAGGATTTAGAGAAAAATGTTTTAGACAAAGTTGTAAGATTTTGAGGAGGACGTATTTTGGTCAAATTGCTTTTTTTCTAAGTGATGAAGATAAAAAGATATGAAGATCATCTCCACTTTTTAAAATGAAATGATATGATTTTTTTTAAATAATATATACTGATCCAAAAAATTAAAGGATCACCAGTTCTATCCTCTAAAAATAGGCAAACTTCAAGATAGAGCAACTTCGTCAAAAATGATCGTATCGAGATGTGATCGGAAGAGCACACGTCTGAACTCCAGTC
>NW_012087695.1:2704-4135 GCF_000956235.1 Wasmannia auropunctata | reverse complement strand
TTAATTTTTTGGACCAGTGTGTATAATTCTTCCAATTATACTGCATATAAAAGTACAGACATACAGTACAGTTATCGAAAAATCAATACTTTACGAGATATTTAATACTTTATCATACCATTTCGACATGAAATATGAAACATCTCATAAACTATTAATTTTTTCATAATTAATACTTTTATGCGCAGAATAATGAGATAAATCAATTGATGTAAAGAAAACACACAGTTGCTTTGCAAATAAATATGTAAAAAACCGAATATTTTTTTTATCCAATTAGACCGTACATAAAAATATTAAGGTATAATTATGAAAAAATTAATAGTTTACAAGGTATTTCACATTTTATGTTGAAATGATATGATAAAATATCTCGTGAGGCTACAAGCAAATTATCAAACTTGAAAGAAATAAAGTAAGAGCCTTGGGCAAGGAATCAAATGAAAAAAATGAGACTTACTATTTGACGATGTAATTAATGCAATAATTTAGAAGATTTTTCACATCATATATTTACTTAAAATAAACTTTTCTGAAGAAATGAACAACAATAGTTTTGTCGGATTTATAGCCTATTCACCTATCAATGACTATTCATTTTTATTTATTTCTTATTCTAAAAATTATTCTGTTCTACGTTCCCAGAAACGGAAAAATCGTGGAATCCGCGCCTGACATAACATTCGTTTTTGCTTATTTCTAATAAGAAATAAACAAAATTATTTAGAATGCTATATTCAATCGCACATTCACGAAACGAAAAAATCATAGAGCCTACCAGACGTAACATCTCCCATCTTAAACAAAGTTGAGGATGTAAAGACATAAAATTTGCTTGAAATAATATATTAAGAATCGATTTCTTCATTCGGCGATCGACGGGCTTATCAGCGTCAGTCTAGAAAGGTCTAAGCCACAGTTTTTGCTAGGACGTACATACATTCTCGATCTAGAGTGAGAGAGAAAGAGAGAGAGAGGTAATTTCCAAAGTTTTTTTCCTTTTAATTTCTTTTGCAAAATCTAACAATAAGTGAGTCATATAACTATAAAGTATAATATATACGTATATACACAGGATGTTCCAAAATTCGCGCATAAAGAGTACAGGACGTGATACTTTATGCTAAAAGGAATAACTTTTTCCTTTAGCATATTTTGATCTGACAAGTAATTTTTGCAGGAGAACTAGTTGAAATTAACGAATAATCTCTCGCTCTTGTCTATGCAGCACTCAGAGCCAGTGCGCGCTCCTCATTCATTATTGTTCCTAGTCTTTGATTAATATTACAAGTAATGTCTTAAAATACTAATACGGTTCTGTTGTAATTGGTTTACGACATTTTAAGACTGTACTTAAGACAGTTTTAAATATTAAGAATCAATTATAAATATCTTTTATTGCTTAAAATATAAATAGATCGGAAGAGCACA
>NW_012087695.1:0-2684 GCF_000956235.1 Wasmannia auropunctata | reverse complement strand
CAATGGTGAATTCATAAAATTAGGCTTGGATGCCTAATAAAAAAGCTGTATGTTCTTGAAAATTTGTTACGATGTGTGCGTGAGATATCGATATGGTAGTAAATATGAACACATCACTACACACTACTACATCAATATACATACTCACAAATCGTCGATAAAACAGCGAATTTTTGGAGTTTGATCTCGGGTTTAGGATCCCCTTAATCTTTAAATTACATACGGGATTCGATTGTCCACAATTTGTCCGCATATGTCCACAAATAATTGTTTTTTATCCATCTTACTAAACAAAATTATATAAACAAATGAAAAATTAGAACAAACTTTGTCACAAGTATTCATAAGTGCGTTTATGTTTAATTTATTATTTATTAATTTACGGAAATCGATTGTCTATAATTTGTCCACGATTTATCCGCATTTGTTTATAAATAATTGTTATTATCCACTACATAAATAGTACACAAAAAATTATTGCAATTATTTTCACACTACAAGTTCATTACACACGCACACACACACGCGCGCGCGCGCTTGTATAGTATTTACACATACATCAACTACACTTATCTCAATATTAAGATGTCAAAGTTAAAAATAAAATAGAATTATAATGCCTATTTTAAAAATTTGAAACATCCAGATTTGATATTAAATTACAAACCAATGCGGCCAGATAAATTTGTTGTTCGTAATATAGAATCAATCAAAAGTATATATTATTACAATTATATATTACAATAATTTTTTGTGTACTATTTGTATAGTGGATAATAAACAATTGTTTATAAACAAATGTGGATAGATCGTGGATAAACTGTGGATAATCGATTTCCGTATGCAAATTAAAAATAAACGCACTTATAAGTGCTCGTGACAGTTTGCTCTAACTTTTCATTTGTTTATAATTTCGTTTAGCAAGGTGGATAAAAAATAATTATTTGTGGATATATGTAGACAAATTGTGCAGGACAATCGAATTCCATAATTTGAAGATAAATATACTTACGTGTGTTTCTGGCAAAATTTGCTCTACTTTTTATTTGTTTATAATTGTTTGTAGCAAAATGGACAAAAAACGATTATTAATGGATAAATGCGTACAAATTGTGGACAATCGAATCCCATATATAATTTTAAGAAAACGCACTAAGGGGTGCTTACGTTAAAATTTTTTTTTTTTAAATTGTTTCCAAGAGTAAACAAAAAATTACTAGTATTGGACAAATATGAACAAATTGTGGACAATCTAATGCCATATAGATTTTGTCAAAATTCGCATTTAGGGGTGCCAACTTCACATACTTCAAGTCTTTTGCATTTTTAATTGCAAAAAAATAAAGAGAGAATTAGCTCTTAAAAATTAAAATACCTTAAATATCTTTCTTTACTTTTAATCGCTGTTACATAACAAAGCAATTTTTCGACATTTGAGGATTTACTTAAGAAGTAAATTATTTAAGTTTAGTGATACTATTTATCAATATTTATTTTATTAACTATTCGTATTTTAAGCAATAAAAGATACTCATAATTGATTCTTAATATTTAAGACTGTCTTAAGTACAGTCTTAAAATGTCGTAAAATAATTATAACAGAGCCGTATTAGTATCTTAAGACATTGCTTGTAATATTAGCTAAGGACTAGGAACAAGTGAATGAGAAGTGTGCACCGGCCCTGAGCACCGCATATAGACAAGAGCGAGAGATTATTCGTTAACTTTAACCAGGTTTCCTGTAAAAATTACTTGTCAGATCAAAATTTGCTAAAGGAAAAAGTTGTTCCTTTTAGCATAAAGTATCACGTTCTGTACTCCTTATGCGCAAATTTTGGGACATTCTGTATATGCGCATGTTTGGTGCATCGGTTAATTTCTCTTCTCTTCGTTCTTTTTTTATTTATTAATGTTAGAGTAATAATTTTTTTTCACATGCACATATACATATTTAATATCTATAAAGCTTTCTAGTTTTGTTTTGCATTTTCTCTTCCTTTTCAAATGATTAAGTGTCGGTCCACAATAAAGATTTTAAGCCTTATACCATAAGATATTGATCAATTACACTCAATTATTCTCCTCATATTCAACTACAATCGGGTAGTCTATTTCTTACAGCTTAGGGCTTAAAATCCTTATGGACCGACACTAACATTCTTTAAAGAAAGATAAACGACAATAGCACAATAGTATACAATTGTAGGGATAAATTATGTGAATGTCATCGGGCACAAAGCCCTTTTTTGTTGCCGTCTTTTTGTCTCCATTTCGAATGTCCCCCACCATGGACAAGTTTCTTTTAGAAGTTTCACTGACAATGAGACTTTCCTTGCTTTTTCCTTTTTAGTCGTGCTTCGGAAGTATACGGATATTCGTCAATGCAATCTTAGCATCACTTTTTAATATTTTCATTGTGCACCGTTTATTAATGTGCATTTTGTCAAGATTTTATGGATTAGTTTAGAAGAAGTGCAAATTCAAATTTGTTTAACCGAAACTTCTTAGCAGGAGCGGCAAATCGTTCCGCTCCGATTTTAATAAATTTGCAAGATTCCTTCTTTGATACCAAAGGGAAGCAGTGGTGTGCCGAACTTATCTACATGAATTTTGAGATAAATAATTCATTCAGGTAATCAATTTTTCTACTAATAATTTCATATATAATATATATATATATATAT
>NW_012087694.1:0-659 GCF_000956235.1 Wasmannia auropunctata | reverse complement strand
TCAAGCAGAAGACGGCATACGAGCCAAAGGATAAAACGTCGCCGATGGCATTAGCCTGTACACAATGTAGAATATATTTAAATATAGATTAATATATTATAAAATGATGTACATTGTATTTGATAATGCGAAATTCAGTCGCAGATAACGTAATGTAAAATGTTCGCAAATAACGAGTAGTCATTCGCTAATGAGCAGCCGGAAACTTGCATTTGAGAAACAAGTGCCGCTTTGAGAGTATCTCTGGTGAAAGAAGACTAAACACTAGAGATCAGACAAACAGGAAGCGGTCCGCGGTTGAAGAGACTAAAAATTACTTCGGTATCTCTTCCAGCTCGTCGCTAGCCGAGACGCGCGGAATGTTTCCGGTTTCCTTTCGAAGCATCGGATGACGAAGGGAAGGCCGCGAGAGGAGGGTTTGAAATATATCAAGTTTAGCGAGGCCGCGGATGATTGTATAACATCGTCGGTCGGTCCGGGATACTCTGGATGAACGCGAGAGAGGAGAATCAACTGTATTATATAATCTTTTCGCACGGCGAGGGAGTCAATGATCCGTCGCTGTCACAGTACGTTTGTATCCCTCTCCCCGTCGACATTTCAATCTTAACAAATCCGCCGACACAATGGCCTTCTCCTCCTCCTCCTCCTCCTCCTCC
>NW_012087693.1:0-656 GCF_000956235.1 Wasmannia auropunctata | reverse complement strand
TTCAAGCAGAAGACGGCATACGAAATTAGACAAGTTTTTCTAAACTTCATCCTCTTGTTTTTCTGTAACTATACAATTCGCGCATGACAAATGCGAACACGTTTATTACCGGGATTCACGCCTGCGTCGCGCGAAATACGATGCCGATAATAACGCTAATAACACTACTCGCACACTGGGTCGCGTGTGGTCTATCGCGAAACGCCTGGGCATACGGGATCGATTTACCGCGCTCGAGTTTAGGCACCTAGGCACGACGCCAGACAAGCCGATTCCGTCGCGCTTTCTCGGGACGCGTTTGTCCAGCGGAGAAATGAAAAGAAAAAAACAAGGGATAAAAATATAGAAACGACGTCGCGTGACGGTTGTCGCTTTGTCGTCGCGACGACAACGAGCGTGGCATGCGCTTCGATGGGTCTCGACGATGATTAAGTCTCACGGCGATAACAACGACGGCATGTAAATTCGTTTCTATCGCGTATGCGATTCTACGAACGACACGCGGAAGCGCGGCGCTTTGATGTCCCGATAGCGGACGCGGGATGTCGGTCAATTGTAATTACCGGCGCGTTTAGCGGGAACCACTTCTACATCCGCGTACGCGATACCGGGTGGCACGTTTCTGCGTACTGAGAGAATGAGAGAGAGAGAGAGAG
>NW_012087692.1:0-623 GCF_000956235.1 Wasmannia auropunctata | reverse complement strand
TATGTGTTCCCGCTCCTAAATCAGTTCCTTACATCTCCTAACTTATTATGACACTTAGCAATTTTTTAAGTATCACACTCCGCATCCACATCCCCACAGAGGAGTATCCAGCTAAGCAGCGAGTGACAAACCGGGGGCCCGGAAGCGAGAGTAGAAAGAAGCAAACCCTCAGACATCCGACACCGTTATACAAGCGGGGGGGAGACACAGGTTCCTGTCGCCACACGAACACTCCCGGCGCCAGGATGCAATTCCAACCTGTGGAGAAGCGCCTGATGAACTGCCACCAGCCACGCTCCGGGGTCCAGGGAACTGGAGATCTCGTCAATTACACTGCACTGTAAAGCTACAGACATTCATAGCATATTAAGAAATTACGACGACATGTTACCACAGTCGCGGCCATCACATGCATGCACAGTGCGCGCCGCCACGCGTTCACTTTTGCGCAACTCGGTCAGACCCGCGCCCATGCACTCCCCATGCACCCAGTGCAGCAGTCCAACGATGACCACAGTCCAGTTGGCATGAATATCCTCGCGCACAATCGCCCTCCGAGCATGTGGCACAAGCAACCACGGAGCACAGAGAAGTGTAAGAGACTAGCCAGGATGGATAGAAAG
>NW_012087691.1:0-599 GCF_000956235.1 Wasmannia auropunctata | reverse complement strand
GACGTGTGCTCTTCCGATCTTCAACATAATCGTTCTTTCCGTGTGATCAACAAAATTATTTTCACCTGTATCTAACAAAATTTTTGGACACTTCAGCAAAATCGTTCTTTAAAGTCCGCGTATCTATTCGTCTATACATTTATCTGTCATATAAATCGCAAAGACGCTTATCTGTCTATATGCAGTTTTCACTGCTTTTTTCGCGACACAGACCTCGAGGTCTAACTCGAGTGATTTATCTTATCGATCGCGTCGAATAAAGATTCAAAGGAACCGTCTTATCTCCTGCTCGTTTGCTGAAGGCCATTTTTTTAACCGAGATCCTGATGATTCGTCGAAATTCATTTGAGCATGCGTTTGCAATAGTTTATTTACATTAAAATTGATTCTAGCTAGCTCAGCGAAAGAAATCATTCTCCTCTCTCGCATTCGTCGTTCGTGTTTATAGCACCGGATGTTTAGCGCGCACGGATATCACGATGACATCACAAATCCGGTGGAAAATCACAGAAAGCCTTCTTGGATTTTTTCATAGAATTTGAATAAGGCCGCAATAATGTATACTTTTTGCCGTGTTGTCAGTCAGTCAAGGAACAAGT
>NW_012087690.1:0-587 GCF_000956235.1 Wasmannia auropunctata | reverse complement strand
ATTGAATTCTAATCAGCTTGAATTCGCAATCCTCAAATCTCCTAAAACGCGCACGTATATAGTCCGAATTACGAAAATCGCGAAAATGTGTTTTACTCGCAGCAAGCATATATAGAAATTAATTTATATAATATCGCATTAATATAATAATTAATTAATATAACATCGTATAATATATGATCAAGAACGGACTGCCGGAGCGCGTGGGTACGCTCGCCCGCCTGCAGCACCCTGCTCGCGTGCCGTGTGCAGTTTCGCTCGCCCCGCGCCCAGGCATCGCTTTCCGAGAATTTCGCGCGACGAGGACTATTTGTTTACGTTTTTTCCGCCGGGGTTTTTTCGTCACTTCGGAGAAATCCCGGCTCGAAAACACGACACGGACTTGTCTCGGGCTACAATCCATTTAATGCTACGAATATTTGAAGCATTTTAAATATTTTGAGCTTTTAAATAGGTATTTCAAGCCTTTGAAAGATATGTAATGATATAAGGACTAAATACTAATGAACCGAGTTATATTTTAGGTACACATAATAAAAATATTGAAGACGAAAATATCAAAAGATACACGGAAAGAATTTTTTTTT
>NW_012087689.1:0-560 GCF_000956235.1 Wasmannia auropunctata | reverse complement strand
CTTTTCGGCGCATGTAATAAATGCGATGTATCTCGTTTTAGGGTGCATAGTAGCGCGGCAACGTAGACATTCTTATTTTAATCCAAATCATATGACATTTCTGTCGAATGTGCGATATGACGTTGGACAATTATAATTCACACACGTACATACGTATAATTAATATTTCGGCGATGTATTTCGATATCCTAAGATTGACGGCAGTTATTTTTTTTTCAAAGCTCTTGTGCCGCGAGAGAGAGAGAGAGAGAGAGAGAGAGAGAGAGAGAGAGAAACGAGACGAGCGCTGCTGGACCCCGATCGAGGCTCTCTTGGCACAGGGTGAGAGTGCGCGATGCCCGAATACCGCTGCCAAATCGAATTTTTACCATACGCCGCGTCTCGTGATAAATACGACAGAAAAATATTTGTGATATTCGAAATTCCACGTTTGCACGTTTGCACGTTACGACGAGATGTTTCACAGTTGCTTGCTGCGGTCACCGATCCGAAATCGAGAATTATCTCTTTTTCGTGTTGTCCCCCTTTTTTATATCCGTCTCACCGCAAATGCTATTTAT
>NW_012087688.1:0-874 GCF_000956235.1 Wasmannia auropunctata | reverse complement strand
AATTTGTATGATCTCATATTTGTTTTTGAACAATTTTTATTTGTTAAAATAATATTTTTGGTTTAGGAAGAATGTAACGTACGATACTTTTTTATACTTGGCGTAATCTTTTTCTTTTTTTAAAAAACAGTTTTGGTAGAATTTTCTTTATTCTTTGACATGCTCTATAAAGATCTCGATTACAAGACGAAAAAATTGATGATTGCGTTAATCGATGCTTCCTGATTCTTGAGCCTTCGTTTCTGCTTATCGATTTGAAAGAAGAAGAAAGGGAACAAGAGGAGTAAAGTTGAGGCCACAAAAAATCTAAAAAAAAAATGATTCATGGAGAAATTGTCTACAAAACTTTTACTTAATTTACACGTATTAGTTCAAGAAAATCATCTTAATAGCAATCCTAATGAACCGATAGATTGGAATGAATGTTCGCGATTTAACTTATTTTCTCGAGGATTCTTTTTTCACACAATTATTCTTTTTAAAAAGTTGTTTTTTCAACAAAAATTGCACCATGATTTTTTAAATAAAGTAAACATACATATATTGTTTTTTACATATTTTGTTAGTCAACGTCAACAATTTGTAAAATCAATTTTTATACTTTTAATAACAATAATAATTTCAAACAATATACGTATATATGTATATACATACACATATATGTATATATAGTATAACCTATACATTACAGTTACTTTAAGTTATCATATATATATATATATATATATATATATATACAGGGTGTAACTTAAATAACGACCACTAATCATATAGCGTTATTCCTGATAAAAAATTGAGTCAGAAAGTCCTGAACCATTTTTTTCTACAATTCTTAATTATGCAATTATTCCCAAGTTAAACTAATCCAATCTAC
>NW_012087687.1:0-544 GCF_000956235.1 Wasmannia auropunctata | reverse complement strand
TGTTTTTCGTAAATTCATTAATTTATTTTATTAAAATATTTGGGCTTGTAAAACTTGAAAAATTTTTGAATTTGTAGGCATTAAACCTGACTAACACGCCTGTTCATTGCTCGAGTTACTCGAGTGCCTATCACGGTTGTCACCTTCCGACCGATTAGTGTTCCGCCAAAGATCGATGGTCCTCCTGTCTGATATTACTACCATCCAAATAATCAAATTATTACTTTCTTGTGCTTGAGGAAAATGGACGTATGCACGCGTCTCTCTCTCTCTCTCTCTCTCTCTCTCTCTCTCTCTCTTCCCTCTCTTCATCCCTATCCCTCTTCCTCCTTTTCCTCCTTCTCTGTGTATGTTGTATGTGTGTTTGGTTCTGCATATCACTAGTAAGAATCATAAAATGTCACCGTTCCTGTATACATTCCACTTCTTTAAAAAAAAAAAAATCTGGAGATTCGTTCAAAAAGCCGGAGTTCTCCGACCCACATGCATTTTATATTAGAAAGAATATAAAATGGGAAAGGAAGATTTAGTTCGGTATATTTAG
>NW_012087686.1:0-3457 GCF_000956235.1 Wasmannia auropunctata | reverse complement strand
CTTAATAAAAAATTTTTAGATTTGATGCATCTCCATTTGCATCCGTACAACTTTGTGAAGAATCAGTAAGTCATTTAATGAATTATGGATTTCGAAAGTGGAGACTTCAAGCTGTAAAATGCTTTTTGGATTATTCTGTTACGATCATTTTTGACAAAGTTACACTCTTTTGAAATTTGCCTATTTTTAGCGATCAGAATAGGTGATCCTTTAATTTTGGCGCGGAGTGTATACACAGGGTATTTCCGATCTCCCGCAATCGGAACACACTACAGATTAAGTTTTATCCCGAATTTATAGAGCCTAATAATTTGTTGATCTGCAATGTAGTTAATTAATAAAATATTTTTTAAAATTAATTAAAATTAATTTTATAATAAATAACAATAATTTCTTACAATATTACTAGTAATACATAGTATTCTATGTATTCTAGTATTCTATGTATTACTAGTAATATTGTAAGAAATTATTGTTATTTATTATAAAATTAATTTTAATTAATTTTAAAATTTATTAATTTTAATTTAATTCACTCAAGGTCACTTTTACACATTTAGGTCACTCAAGGTCAAGATCATATTTTCATCGTATGTAGTCCTTGGTATCCTATAACTTTTTTCTAAAACATTTTTCCATATCTCAAGCCGTTTCCGAGATATTAGACCTGTGTCAAACTTTATAGACATCCTATATATATGTATATACAATGTGTTTATGTGTGACTTCTTTAGACGTACAGTCTATGCGAAATGTTTGTGATTACGAGGGACATTTTTGTTTGTAAACGACTCGTATTTTCGGTATACTTAGAATGTTTTTCTCACTTTTTTATCGTAATAAATTACATAAGTATACTTTTTAAGGCGATGCTGGAATACCGACATTTGCAGTTGGAACGATAACTTCGAAACTACTGAATGGAAACTACTGAATTAAAATCGTTTTTATAGGATTGAAATAGATATAAAATGTAAGGGGGCAAGCTATTATTTTGTAGTAAAAACGATAAAAAATTAAAAAATCACCTTTTTTCGGATCGTACAGCTATCGTAATCTATCACCTAACGTAAACATTTCATTGGTATAAAAGTTCTGTAGCTCATATGTACAAAATAAGTAGCTCGCCCCCTTCGGATTATAGAAACAAATAATACAAGATCTTTTGAGGTACAATTGAAAACGTAGAAAAAGGTTATCGTTCCAACTGCAATTTATGGTCATTCGCAATCTTACAATTAGCTAAGGCAAAGACAGCAAAAATTGCGTCTAGCAGTAAGTGCTGGATTTTGCAACAGATGCACTTCAATAAGTTAGATAAGGACATTGCACGTGTTTGAATGAGACAAAAGATGTTGTACGAAATTCATTTAGAGATACCACAGACACCGAAGAGTCTGTTTTATCGACCTCGTGCAAATGTTTTCGACCTTTCGACATCGCCTTAGTTAAGTTACGAAATTTTTATCTTCGATGATAGTTGGAAATGATTGAAATAGAAGAAATAATACAAAGAGCACAATAGAATAAAAAAAATGAAAAGAAATAACGAGAAAAAGAAAGAAAGAAAAGGAAAGAAAAATGGATGGATAAAAGATGGGAGAGAAAAAAGAAACTGTTGACAAATTACATGATTATAAGTTTTTAAAAATATTTTTATTAAAATAGAATATATGATGTTAAAAAACGGATTATAATTTTAACTTTGTTTTACATGTGACAAAGACTTGTCAGAAACTATGGGGAGGTCGATTTGCCGAAGAAGTTGATCCTGATTTTCATAATCTAAATTCATCAATTAACATAGATAAGCGAATATATGCTGAAGATATACAGGTAACATTTCAATTATCAAATGCACCTTACAATTAGTAATTTTTGTAATAACATTGAGTCTCTTATACAACAGAAGCTTGCAGCAACATTGCTGCAAAATTATAAAATTGTATATTACAATGCGATATTACAAAATAATTATAAGATTTCTTTTACAATATTATTCGAGCAGTATGTGATACTGTCAGTAGACGATGAAGTTTTACTAGCTTCTTATAAATAAAAAACTGCAGAAAATAAAAAATGGAGCATATTATGAAACTTTTCACTTAGATTTTAATGAAATGAATTTCATGAAAAAGCGAGTCTTCAAAGTAATCGAAGACAAAACTAAATAAAATGTTCAAAGATCACGGAGGGGAAAGGGAAAACTGCCAAAAACCTTACCAGTATTCATATAATAAAATAAAAATACATTTTGTTACAATATCAAAGTAATAGTAATATTTTTCATTAAAGTTAAATTTTAACTTTAATGGATTTAACTTAACGGAATTAAATTAAAAGCAGAAATATTTTAATACATCTTTTAATCTAATAATGAAAATTAACGTTTAAATTAAAACATAACTTGAAATAAAATTTGGCATACAATTTAAAATTAAAATAAAGTCTTTGGTATATTTTTGGATCCTGAAACATACAAATGAGTAATAATAATGACTAGCATGCATTAAAAAATAAAGGCTAAATGAGTGACTCTAAACAAAATAATAAAAGAAAAAAAGCAAAATTATTTATAACTGTAAGCAAAATAATAATAAAAAAAAGCAAAATTACTTCTTTAAGTAAAATTATTAAAATTCATCAGATTTGTTTTGATTTACATATAAATTTTGTGAATTATGCGGTTTTAAATGCCTAAGATCAAATTCAAAATTCATACAATTAATGCCTTTTGCTTGACAGCTTGACCGAACTACACAAATTGCGGAAACTGTGTCATTAGATAATCGATTCCGTTTCTTATTTTTTTACATCTGTTACTATAGAAAATATTCATTCGGCCTCGGCATTTGAGTGAGAAAAAGAAAGAACTACTTTAACTAATAATTTTAAATTTGTAAAAATTTTTTCATCATTAAAATCTTCGTAATCAACTTTTTTGCTCCACATTATGTCAATATCTAAAGACGCAAATTTTTTTTTTATCATCAAAAACAGAAGGTAAAATTCTCCATTCATAAACTAATTTAGCAATATCTACCATATATTTTCTACAATTGTAGCCATATAACATAAATCTTTAATTTTTAGTCTACTTTCATCGTAAAGAGTAACTTTTGGTTCCAAAAAAGATTATTGTTCAAAAAGAAGATCCTTGTATGATAAACGTTTGAGCACTACTTGAACTGCCGTTTTGTAAAAATTTAAACATGCTAATTTAACTTGATATTTACATAAGAGGTGTGTGAATAGTTCAAATTCGAATCGAATAGAATCGAATCACAGTAAATTCGATTTGAATTTGTTTTTGAATCTGCAAGATTCGAAATCGAATAGTTCGAGAATTTCGAATCAACAATGGTTCGATTTCGAATCAATCGCCTATTTTATTTGGTTCATTTATATCTCCCGCGCGATCAATTATTCTTATCTAATAAATAAGTATTTTTGATAT
>NW_012087685.1:0-519 GCF_000956235.1 Wasmannia auropunctata | reverse complement strand
TCTTTCAAGCAGAAGACGGCATACGACTGTACGTACTGTGGCGAAATTGCAGGAAAATTCTGGTGAAACTTTAACGACTTTCTGTGCCCTGCAGCAGCTATTTTATCCTTAAGAGGCTCGTAAATAACAGCAATAAAATCTCAAAACTTCCGTCAGTGCGTTATGTCTGCGACTTACATGCCGGCTAAAGATTTCTTTTGCAAAAGTAATATATACTTTCACATCGTTTTTGTAATACTGTTAACAAAATTTGCCGCTGTAAAAAAAAAACAACATTTCGCTCGCTAATTTCTCGTTTGTAATTGTTATTTTCGTGGTCGTTTTAAAATGAATTTGCGCGGGCATATAATGGTTAAAATAAAATTTATTGACGTAGAGCGGCCGGATTAATCCATGCGTAAACTCGTGTGTATTGTAGGGAAAGTTTAAAGCGGGATAAATGTAATGTTGTTTACTCTTTTAATTAATGACAAATATTGCTTTATCAATAATAGCTTCCAGTTTATTGCAACTCTTTAT
>NW_012087684.1:0-612 GCF_000956235.1 Wasmannia auropunctata | reverse complement strand
CACATTGCTTTTTGTGTTATTCATATCGCATGTAAGAGGGCATTCCGCTTGAAAAAAACATATTCCTCTTAATACAAGAGGAAAGCCGAAAAATAATATCTAATAGATTTTAGATGAACAGTTCACTTTATTGGAACAGGAATACTCTTTCTGTAAAAGTTTTCGCTTAAAATATGGGATTAGAGGAAATTTCACTTTATAACTAGAATATTTTTTTTTGGGTGTAAAAAAGATCGTAAGCAAATAGAACAATCAAAATCGAAATTGCGGTCTTACACTTTCGCTCGACTGTGATTGGTCGATACATGCTTACGGCCTTACAATCACGACTAACAATAAAACCGTTTTTACGTGTAACACGGCCTCGATGACGTAGATAAAATTAAAGGTGACCCGGGGTTATAAGTAATTCTCGCAGCAAAAACGTGCATTCGCAAAAACGTGTCGAGGCGACAAACAATCGCAACAATTACCCATCGACAATATCTCACGCGCGGTTTTATTTCATTTCACAGCAGGATCTGAGGCGATGGAAAACGGGGAGTTATTGTTTCGCGCGCGCGCGAGATAATTACTTATTTAACGCTTTCGTATTTATATACATGTATATAT
>NW_012087683.1:0-773 GCF_000956235.1 Wasmannia auropunctata | reverse complement strand
GCTACAAGAATATGTAATGAAGAATGGAGGGTTCCATTTAAAAAATTCAAAGTGACCTTGTCCTGACCTTGACGACGCCACTCAGGGTCAAACCAATGTTATCATCTTATGTCCCCCTCAAAGTCCCAAAACTTTTGTCTGAAACATTTTTCGCTAAAATGCACTGTTTAAGAGATATTTGAGGTGATCGATTAAAATGGGACACCTTGTATAGAACTGTCATTTTAATAAATTGAGAAATGAAAATTAAATTGTATCTCAGGAAATATTTATTTTTTCTTTTTTTATTAAAAAATCACACATTGTTACCCTCTCGGCAAATAGAAATTTGGAGAATTCGCAACAATAATAATTTATCAATTAATGTCTGCAACCAACTATTTATCAAAGTAAATATTTTGTGTGATTTATTCGTTCAATGTAGGAATAAAATGAAACAGGATGAGAAATTGAAATGATACAGGATGAGTTTTGTAAATTACGATCGCGAGAAATTCGGTATGTATTTATTTTACATCAAATATTTCGGGATCGCATCAGAAACAAGTCAGTTGGCCTTGGCGTTGTGACATACATTGTACACGCGCGCTGTCATTCAGACGACTACAATCAAACCGGCAGAGGTATAGCATCATTTACCGTTGTATTACCCCTTAAGAGGATGCTGAAAGGTCGAGAATTACCGACATTTGCATTCTAATGGATAACACCGAAACGATTGAACGGATTTAAAAACGCTTTTACAGGATTGAAATAGACATAAAATGTATCGC
>NW_012087682.1:0-487 GCF_000956235.1 Wasmannia auropunctata | reverse complement strand
TGTTTTTCAAGCAGAAGACGGCATACGAGGGAGGAGGTATACACAACAAGTAGAGGTACATCGTAGCGTTTTTGACTCTTCGATCGTTCACGTAGTCACCCCAGCGTAGACAAACGAGCTTGTAAATAGTCACCGAATGTTATACGATTACAAACTAACGAAATAATTACGACGGTGGAACGCCGCGGGGAGGGGTGTGTCTCCCGCGAAAAGTGGAGTCCCCCCCTCCCGTGTTACCAAGCGCCTACGATTAATACGATTAGCGTGTTGTTGCTCTGAACAGAGAACCTGGACCTCGCGTCGTGCAAATCGTTTAATTAGCGAACGTCGCAATTTCGAAAATGTACGGAAATAAAGTTAAGCGAGACGAACTCTCGCGCGAGATGCGCAAATCTTGGCCAAAAGAGGGACAACGGTGAATCGTAAGGGGAGACAGAGTGCCAACGCGAGAGATACAGCTGTTAAATCTATAGTGTTAAACTGAACC
>NW_012087681.1:0-508 GCF_000956235.1 Wasmannia auropunctata | reverse complement strand
GATGCCTAAGTGACTGGAGTTCAGACGTGTGCTCTTCCGATCTATAGATTATATACAATATATTTGTAATATAAGGCACAATATAATCAAAGAACAATATAGGCGGAATAATGCGTTTGTATACAATAATTATGGACATTATTTAATATTTACTAATTAATAATTAATAATTATTGGCGGTATGCCAATACGTCAAAATGATGAATTAATTTTTGTATACATATTCTAATTTTCTAATTTATATTGCATGACAGACTCAATTTAAGATTTTATTATTTTTCTTTATATTTATAAAAACCAGAAAAGATTTTTTGAAAAGCTTTTAAATTTAAAATGGGCTTGAAATAGAACGACCAGGTGTGAATCAATTTGTGCATCAATTTGTCGTTTTCTATTTCAATCGTAATTTACGGTTCAAATTAATCAGAGAGAATGCAATTCGGAAAGTAATTCTACTATTGCAAATATATTGTTGTCAAAAAAATTACATGTAATGTGCGTGAATAAT
>NW_012087680.1:0-681 GCF_000956235.1 Wasmannia auropunctata | reverse complement strand
CGTGGGTATCGTGAAAATTGTTGCACATTTTTAAAATTATATTTTTCTTCACCGTTTATCTCATTTACGAATCCCTTTTTAAAGCATATAACGTATAAGTCCTCAGCTTCCTATGAGATATCTTTATATAGCCATATTATGTTATCTCTGTATAACGCAAATAAAATGTAAAATATTATTTTGATTTAAAAATTAATCCTTAACACAAAGCTGATTTCAAATTTTTTATTAAAAATTTTATTAAAAACTTGTGTTAAGTAAGTTTTTGATTGATGTACACTGTAAACGATTTTATCGCGTGCATTTAAAAACTTATTTTTTCCATCATTATATTTCTGAAATGAGGAAGGTAAAATGTTCGGCACTTCGCGAAATCACTGATGCGCAACGATCGCGGATCGTCTCGACGACGATAATTATCTCGGCTCGATTGACAGAATTGTATCGTGTATCTCGGATATCGCTAGGTCGAGCCAGATATGATTATATTGTACATTTTCATCGATGCGTTACTCAGGAAGGGCAGATTACCGTAATGAACTCTAACGGCGCCCCGCTGTACGGTCCGATGACTCGAAATACGGATAACCGACTCTCGCCCATACAATTTGCTTTTCCCCGCACTATATCTTCTGCCTTTCCGATTTTTGCTCCCTTTATCCATCAGGTGCATCTTGTTAC
>NW_012087679.1:0-460 GCF_000956235.1 Wasmannia auropunctata | reverse complement strand
TTCAAGCAGAAGTCGGCATACGAACACCGTACCCCGAGGGTAGGACCGTGACAAGGATTTGGTTGTTCGGTTAATCAGACAACAATGGCAAATCATGGGAGGACATACCATAATAATTTATATCATAACAGAGATTTAATGTACTAGTTTTTACGAAAGTCTGTCAAAAGATGCCGATATAAGACTAAAGTATATAAGATATACTTGTTATATTTTTGCAAACTTTAGCTGTACTATCATTTTATATTTTTGATAAACTATACCGAAATTTAAACTTCTTTTAACTTACAATTATAGTAAATATATGTATAAACATGCTCTCTTTTCAAATTACTCTGTACTTATTAGAATATGAATATATTTTAACGGAAGGAAACGTGAAATTATAATCGTCATATATTTATATGCATTTCGTATAAATTTTAACGTCTTTTTGTCTGAATCGTTTTTCTTTACGATA
>NW_012087678.1:0-837 GCF_000956235.1 Wasmannia auropunctata | reverse complement strand
GTGTGCTCTTCCGATCTACGTACACGAAACAAATAGTGATATTCACTTAAATTATCATTGCGCACCAATTACCGCGCTGATTCCCATTAGCCTATATTTTCTAAATTGTTGAATATAGATTCTATTTGACGATAGTTTCATCTTGTATAAAACATTCTGCCAAATTCTGTTTAAGACAGTCTACAATTGTTATTAATTTTTGTAATATTAACATCAATATTTTTAAGAATGGAAGACGACATATCAATATCATTTAGAGTAGTATTAATATATATGTGATTTCGAAGCGCATTTTTCTTATAAAAAATGAAAATGTTCATTAACAAAACAAAACAATGTATTTCTTTTTCATGATTACTATCCGTTGTACGTTGATTATTATCAGTTGTTCTTTTTCTATTGAAGCTCTTACACTTTTTTACTTTGATTTAATATTCCTAATTGTACAAACTTTATATAATTCCTTTTTACTTTTTTCCAAATTTTTTGACGTTGACGAATCTTAACACTATTTGGATTTTTACGACTAACAGATGTTCTTAAGTACAAATAATTTCTTTTTGAATGTGACATCATATTATATATGTATGTATATATGTATATACAGAATGATTCAGGTCACCCGCAGGAGCCGGCATCTACGTATTCCTCATGAAAAACTGAGTCGAAAATGTTAATAGCAAAATGTTAAGGTGTCAATAGTTTTTGAATAGTGAGCTGTTAAAACTGTCCAATCATAGGGCATTAAGAGCGCGCCGTCAGGTGCGGCGCATTAAATCGACGATCGGCCGGTGCGCGACGAGTACTGCTAAATGGCACGGTGCCGAACGAATACTG
>NW_012087677.1:0-448 GCF_000956235.1 Wasmannia auropunctata | reverse complement strand
TGGTTCAAGCAGAAGACGGCATACGAAATGTTCATCTCAAAGTGAAGCGGAGGACGTTTCACTCTCGCGGGCGCAGTGGAAATAAAGTCGGTATTACGACTTTAGTCCGGCTCCATCGCGAGGGGAAATGCGTTTACAGCTAATATGTATGCTATTCGAAATTCCTGCCAAGTTACCGCTGGACGTGGCAGCAAAAACCTACCGTGTCGCTGCGCGGTTTTATTAAATTCCGTCCAATATAGTCGGTCTTTACTTTAATTACTCTCGATACGAGGATCCGGGATAACGTTTGGGAGAGACTGACACGCGCGGCAGTCTGCCGTTTCTGAAAATGCTTCTGCATCGCATCTCGTTAACTCTCGGAAAATAAATTGTATTACCCCATCCCCCTCCCTCCGCCCGGGGAGCAGCAAAATGCTGGAATATCGGTTGCACCTGCTTTAAACTC
>NW_012087676.1:0-550 GCF_000956235.1 Wasmannia auropunctata | reverse complement strand
CAATTATATGATTTTTTTTACATAATATGACTGCTCTAATTATTCTGCATACAAAAGTATTACAGTAAAATTGTCGAAAAATCAATATTTTACAAGATATTTAATATTTTATAATACCATATTTTAATATAAAATATGAAATATTTTATATTAAAATATCTCATAAAATATCTCAATACTATGAAATATCTCATATACTATTAATTTCTTGATAATTGTACCTTATATTTTTATGCACGGAATAAAACAAATCGATTGATGTAAAGAAAACACATAGTTGCTTTGCAAAAAAACTATGTAAAAATTGGATTATTTTAGATATTTTTTAAAATTTTAATTTTAATTCAATTTGTTTAATGAAAACTGGCAATTTATATTAAGGTCAATATGAATCTAAAAGATATTTATTCAATATAAAATTATATTCCTTTAACTTATATTCTTTCTTTCACTTAAATCTCATTAGAATTAATTTTGACCTTTAGTCAGGGTTCTCTTCAATCAATGGTTAATCGTGAATTTAAGTATAAAAAGTTATTTTAGTAAAGCT
>NW_012087675.1:0-490 GCF_000956235.1 Wasmannia auropunctata | reverse complement strand
TTTAATATAGTGCAACAGATATTTTTATGAAAGTTTTTTTTCCTACCATCGTTATTGCTGATTATACACTATTTGTTGCGACAGTCTTTTTTTATTAGTCCAGTATAATATTTTTCCACAATGGTAGTCACCGGTATCTGTCCAGCAATTAAGAGAGAATTATATTATAGTACTTAATTTAGTATTGTAATCCGCAGTAATTGTAAATGTATTGGTCAGGTCAATAAATAAATGGTAAAACAGTTACAAGATATATATTTTATAAACTTTAAATTTTATTTAAATCTTATGTACAATAAAACTTTATACATTCGAAACGCAAAACGCAATTCGCTTGTACAGGATGTCCTAGACGCCCAACATTTCCTTCTCAGAGGAAATGTTTAACAAACAATAAAAACCTAACAAGATTCCCTGAATTAAAAATATAATAAGTAAGTAAGGAAAATGGGAATCAGCGTTATTGGTACGCAATATTTAATTTGCATGA
>NW_012087674.1:0-584 GCF_000956235.1 Wasmannia auropunctata | reverse complement strand
GCAGATTTGAATCGCTTAGAAGAACGTCTGGTTGCTGCTGAGAAAGAAATTAAAGCCGCAAATCTGGATCAGCGAATTCGCACATTGACGGACGCGAAGAATCTGCAATCGCAGTGGGTTAAAAATTACGAAGATGAGGTCAGTAGATTGCGAATCGAAGTGGAAAATATCGATGATATTCGAAATGCTTTGCCAACTGATTGTTATCAGCGTCTCCGTCTGGAGCCTTGAAAGAGTCTTGAGTTTGCATTATCTTACGTCTTATTCATTTTTGTGTCATTTCTTAGAAGTATATTATAAACTATACAGGGTGTCCCAGAATTGGCGCATTCGGAGTACAGGACGTTATACTTTGTGCTAAAAGAAACAAATTTTTCCTTTAGCAAATTTTGATCTGACAAGTAATTTTGGCAGGAGAGCTGGTTAAAGTTAACGAATAATCGCTCTTATCCATGCGGCGCTCAGGGCCGGCGCGCGCTCCTCCATTCACTTGTTACTAATCCTTGGCTAATATTTACAAATAATGTCTTAAGATACTAATACGGCTCTGTTATAATTATTTTATGACATTTTAAGGCTGTGTT
>NW_012087673.1:0-1158 GCF_000956235.1 Wasmannia auropunctata | reverse complement strand
TATATATATATATATATATATATAATGTGATTTAAACACATTCATTTACACGTTTAATTACATATTTCGTATTCTGCTATTTACATGATTCAATACCCACATAAATATACACAGGTATTTATGGCTGACACGGAAGGTTCCGGTTTAGTAATATATGACTCGTCTAGAAAGCTTATGTGCAGAGTCGAATCTGATTACATGAAACCAACTAATCCCCATTTCTCCGTAGCAGGCCAAAATTTTACTCATGAGGGCGGTATTTACAGCGTGACCGTCAGTGGCGGTGGCAAGTACTTGCTTTTTAACACAAAGACTTTTGTTTCAATTATATACACATTATTATATACACATGGCGGGTGTTAAAAATTTTAATTTTAACTTTAAACCGACATTTACCACATTTCCATTTGCAATAATTTTCTTATTTAATATTTATACATCTATGCTAAGCATGCTAATAACAAATCAAAAAACATAGAAAATTTTCTTGCAAATATAATCAGTAGCATTTTGTTGTTTCCTGTTATCTTTTCATATTTCTTTTATAAATGTTTTAGATCTTTATTATGCTCCTATAGCGGGAAAGGAACTTTATAAAATAAAGATAAGGACGCTACTAAAATGTCCAAATAAAGAAAGGGCCAATAAACAAAGTAAACTCGCGTTTAAATTGTCAAGTCAAACAGGACCGATGACGTCGGTGAAAAATGTAATATTTTATAGCGACATTTCTAATATGTCTCTTTTAGGCAAGAACGTCTATTGGAATTGGAGAAAGCCGGTAATATATCTGATCGCAATTATTCTTTACATATTAATTGATGATAAATTATTTTGATTTCTATTAATAATTATATCTAATTGTTAGTACGATTTTATTGTAATATAAAATGTTACTTTTAAGGTGGTGCTCGCACAAGATTCTGAAAAATTGCAAACTATACATGGGCTGAAATATTCGGCTCCTTGGGACCAACTACTATGTTTTACAGATAGATATCAGCTTTCTGCATTAGATAAAATGAATCAAAACAAAATCAACTTCCGCTATTTTGAAATGAACTTAACAGAAATACGGGCGAAAACAAATAATTTGTTTCAATAACTATATTAAGTCAGCTTGATCCTCAATATTTTAACATATTTTAACGTATATTT
>NW_012087672.1:0-394 GCF_000956235.1 Wasmannia auropunctata | reverse complement strand
CAGCAGCAACAGCAGCAGCAACGTGGACCAGGTAATTTCCGGACTATATTCTCCAAATTATTGATTAGAATTGTTGTTTTATTTACTGATTCGTTATTGACTTGATATCAGGTGGACCCGGAGGCGTGATGAGAGGTGGACAGCATGGCGCACGAGGTGGCCGTGGAGGTTTTTCACGGGGCGGCGACGGCGGTAGGGGTGGCATGCGACAGCCAGGCAATCCGAGCAATCCCGGCTACCAAAACCGTCGCTAATACCGGCCACATTACGCAACAGTCGCAAGATCCCCTTCTAATTTCGTCTATTGAATAAAGTCACCGGTATCACGCATTCGCCATCTTCATTTCGAGAAGCGGAATCCAGGACTATTTCGTATGCCGTCTTCTGCTTGAAT
>NW_012087671.1:0-719 GCF_000956235.1 Wasmannia auropunctata | reverse complement strand
TCTCTATCTCCTCCCTCAGTCTTTCCGCCAGTGTTGCGTGTATATCTTGTATAGGGTGGGCATCAAGATAACGCCCCTATATTCCTCTGCCTTATTTCCTTCTCCCTTCTTGACGATCGGCACTATTATCCCCTCTTTCTATGCCTCCGGCCACCCATCCCCTTCCCAAACTCTATTACAAAATCCTCACACCCATTCCTCCAGCTCCTCGCCTCCATATTTCCACACTTCTCCCGGAATCCCATCTATCCTCATAGCTTTTCCATCCTTCAGCTTCCATATTGCCTTCCTTATTTCCTCCCTATTGCCTCTCCCTCTCCCTCTCTCCTTCTCTTTTCCTCTTTTCTCACCGCCCTACTTTCTATTCCCCCCAATAATCTCATAAAGTGCTCCTTTCATTCCTCGGCTTCGATCTCTTCATTTATTTTCTTTCTACTTTTTCTCTCCCTATTTACAATCTCCCATACCTCCTTTTCCCTTTTCGCTTCTTCCGTCCTTCTTTCCCATCTTTTATTCTCTTCCTTCCTCTTCTTTTCGCATAGTTCATTATATTCTCTTTTCTTTCTCCTATACTCTGTTCCCTTCCCTCCTCTCCTTCTCCACTCTCTTAACTGCCTTCTCACCTCCCTCTTCCTGTCCTCATATTCTTCGTCTCACCACTCCTCTTCTTCCTTCCCCCCTTAATTCATTCTCCGTTCCCTTAATTACCTCTCTCACTC
>NW_012087670.1:0-396 GCF_000956235.1 Wasmannia auropunctata | reverse complement strand
ACATATAAGGTATATTTATGACATAATCTGTCACTTGCGTTTTCAGGCCCGCGAATCATACCGAGGATTTGGCGTTAAGGAATGTAGGCGACGAAAGCACGGATCAAAATAATAATATAACTATGACGAGCGAAGATCTGCTGCAACCCGGCCATGTGGTCAAGGAACGTTGGAAAGTTGTAAGCTTGTTTTTATAATCTTTCCCATGTGTACTCAAAGAAAATTGATAATGTACTTGCCGCTCCAATTGATAATGTACTTACCAAGAGAAATGTTTTAAAAAGATCAAATCAAATCATATTCCGTATCGAATAGGAAATAGGTAATATGGGCCAGTTGTAATTATATTTAACAAAAATATGTGTTTTGAATATATAGATGAGAAAAATAGGTGGC
>NW_012087669.1:0-371 GCF_000956235.1 Wasmannia auropunctata | reverse complement strand
TTATTACATTTATATATACCTACTTATATGCAAAATTTTTTATTAGGCATCGTTATTAAATTAATGATCAATTTGTGATATTTCGAATTCGATTTATAATTGCATTTCAAGTTCAATAGTAATTGGCAGGCAATTTGTGTGACTGAAAGATGTATTTAAATTTTAAAAATATTAGGCACCAATATCTAATCTTAACCGCAATATGTTTTTACTACTTATTTAATGTATATACAATTATATGTTATTATACAGAATGGGGCACCTTATTTGCATACTTCCGAAAATTTTAAAAATTATATGTTGCACGAAAAATTTTTATATAGGTACAAATATCGTATGCCGTCTTCTGCTTGAAATAATAATTTATTATT
>NW_012087668.1:0-490 GCF_000956235.1 Wasmannia auropunctata | reverse complement strand
TGTTGAAGCAGTGTATGAGCGTGTGTTCCAAACACCGGAAGCACACCACTATTACGCAGAACATCGGGAAAATGGTGAAGAAGATCAATTACGATGCTTACACGAACGGTAATGTAATTGTACTTATATGCAATTGTGTAAACCAGCATGCAATATATTATCTGTTCGATGCATTTCTGATGAATATGTTATCTAACACAAAAAACAAACATCAAATGTATTACATACAGTGTTTCAATTAACTAGTAAATTTACAAGTTTTTCCTCGACAATCTTTATTAATAAATCTAACACGATCTTTATACAGAAATTTGTCGGCGAATATTAATACTTTTAATCTCTGATTTCGAGTCAACGATATAATAGGCTCTTGAATAACACATACGTTAGCTTTTATTAATAGAACTTAATAATTTACAATGCTAATCTGTCTATCATTTCTCTTTGCTGTGTTATGTTAATAGAGATTGTTGCAAAGGCATTTTACAAG
>NW_012087667.1:0-378 GCF_000956235.1 Wasmannia auropunctata | reverse complement strand
ACGAATAACTTTAAGATAAAAACTACTGACATTTAAGAGTCCACTCGAATTTTCAAGAAGTAACATTATCAGTTATGGAAGATTAATAATATTTAATGTACGAAAGAGATTCTCATGTTCTACAATCTACATTAAAGTCGGAGCATCATGAGAAATGTCTCATTTACAGGAAAAAATCCGTGAATCTATTTCGGTATCAGCACGTGCCAAATTTTAGTGAACGGCCCTTTTCATATTAATTACACCGTGGTAATCTTGAGATAAATAAGTATGGGCACATCGTTGGGGTAAAGTTATAGTGATGTGCAACGTATAATGTAAGTTACAAAAATCTGATATGTGGCAAAATGATATCAGAAAAATTCTAGAGAAAAGATA
>NW_012087666.1:0-344 GCF_000956235.1 Wasmannia auropunctata | reverse complement strand
GCATAAAACATATTTGCGAGAATTTATATAACCATACCAATTCACAGAATGATATTGTTTTATTTTCTTTTTTTGTACAATAAAACATCCAATATATATAGGTACAAATATCCACATCAAAATTTGCTTCCAACACATACATTATATTATAAAACAATATGTGGCAAATTGATTGACGTTTTAGTTTCACGAGGGTATAGATTACATCAATGAAATAAATGTCATATATTTTATCAAATTTCAAAATTTTTTTTGGTTATTACACGGAGAGAATTTTCTTTTAAAATTTATCCTGAAAATCATGTTAATTGTGAGACAATATAGCTGTCTCTTATACACATCTC
>NW_012087665.1:0-341 GCF_000956235.1 Wasmannia auropunctata | reverse complement strand
TTTTTATCTGCATGCAAAATTGTAGACATTCATGTGAAGGAAAATATTAATTTTTGCACATATTTAATTATTATAAATAATTTAATCTTATTTAATATATCTTTAAACTTTTATTTCATTTATTTCATATTTTATTTTACTTATATTTTATTTTACTTATATTTTTTTATAAGTTTTTATTTATTTTTTGTGGATGCCTATCGTTGTTTTATTAGAACTTATATTTAAAAATCTAAAATCTAAAATATATTAAACGTATGATGTTTTCTCATTACAGGTCGTTCTGTTCGCCATTGTGGCGGTTGCCTATGCTGTAAGTATTTCACAATTATTATTTTAAA
>NW_012087664.1:0-339 GCF_000956235.1 Wasmannia auropunctata | reverse complement strand
CGTGTGCTCTTCCGATCTTCCTGCTGGTCAGTAATCTTGTGACGCATTTCGTGGGCACTTATCATCATGAACACATTGGGTATTTCGACATTTCATACGTTAAAAGAATAAATAGTCGCGCAATAATTTTATGTGGTATTTTATTTGAAAAATTTGATACTTATTTGCTTGACAGTAAATATTAAAAATGGATGCTATAATATATGCTATAATAATTAAGCAATATTAAAGACACGTTTGATATTGATTGATTTAATTTGACAACCTAATTATCCTTTTTCCACAGATATTTGAATTTATCCTTATTCTCCTTGCCTTCTCATTTTCAATGCGTGGCGT
>NW_012087663.1:0-341 GCF_000956235.1 Wasmannia auropunctata | reverse complement strand
CTTAAAAATGCAAGATGCGTCAAACAAATAAATGAAACAGATAAATTAATTGATATCAAGTGGAGAGTCAGATATCTCGATTGAGAATTTTCTTTAACTATTTTATGCGATTTAATCAAGTCGTATTCGAGGTAGTTGTCAGTATCCTCGACAAACGTCACGCTTGCGCTCGCCGCAATTCGCATTTCCGATAAACGCGAGAGTGGGCATACATCGCGAAGTCGAATTCAGCATCAGGAAATCCGACGCTTGAGCAGGTCTGGAGAGATAAAAAGGAGTGAGCGAGAGAGAGAGAGAGAGAGAGAGAGAGAGAGAGAGAGAGAGAGAGAGAGAGAGAGAGG
>NW_012087662.1:0-433 GCF_000956235.1 Wasmannia auropunctata | reverse complement strand
GCAAAAAATTTAATGATGATAATGATTCGAACCAACAAATCACTGTACCTTACCGCTGGAAAACTGTTCCCTATGACGATGTCTACTTTTTGTAACGTAAGCTAGTTAACAGAAATTATTCAAGTCATTCTTTTCTTTAACTTTCACAATTTTTCATATCGATAACATAAAAAATAAAATAAAGTAGAAAGTTGAATATATTGCGTAAAATATAAAATATCTATAAAGTTTTATTTTCATCATCTAAAAATGATAAGTTAATTTGTATAACATTTTTTACAATAATAAATGCAAATATTTAAGATATAATTTTCTAAAATAATTTAAAAATCCTCTTAAATGGAATGTATGGAGTAGCATCCAAAATGTGAAAAAAAATGTTAATAGCTTTTAGATTAGTCCAGAGGGAGGGTTTACAATAATTATTCAATCT
>NW_012087661.1:0-331 GCF_000956235.1 Wasmannia auropunctata | reverse complement strand
TCCTCTCTTTTCCAGCAGAAGACGGCATACGACATCACGCTTTGAACTAAATATTTAAACAACATCCATCTTCTTGCAAAATCGTTCCTACACATTCTTTCCCCCAAACCCCATACTTTTCTAATAGCTAGCTTCTAATAGCTTCCCTTTCCTGCCTAATTCCTTGATATGACCCGTATAGTCTCCTTTCCTGTTAAATACAAAACTTAGATATTTGAACTCTTGCACTTCCTCCATATTCTTATTCCCTCATTTCCAAATCTCCTTGCCCTCTCTCCTACCCTTATTAAAAACTAATACCTTCGTTTTCTCCGTACATAATACTAGTTTT
>NW_012087660.1:0-327 GCF_000956235.1 Wasmannia auropunctata | reverse complement strand
TATTTCTACTGCATCAATTCAAATTATTTTCTTTAAAAGCTTCAGAAAAGTCTACAAATTAACGTGTTTTTCTTTTGTAAGCTCTTTTAAAGTACATTTTATCTACGCAACAAAAAAATAAGAAACATTTTTAAAACACTTAAAATTGAGTAATATTCAGATCACTGAAAATTGGTGAAAATTTTATCATAGATAAAAATAAAAAATATTTTAAAACTTGAAAGAGCCACCGCAAAAATTGCCCGTTTTCTGAACTTCTGATTTTTGAACCAAATTTTATGCCAAATGATTAGTCATGATGAGACAATAGATCGGAAGAGCACACGT
>NW_012087659.1:0-328 GCF_000956235.1 Wasmannia auropunctata | reverse complement strand
TCCGAATTGATTGAAATTAATAAAGTGTTAGCAATAGATAATCGCGAGTGTATTAAAGTAGATTCGTGCATTGTCTTGCTTCCGATCCGAGTATTACGAGGACGAGTTGCATTACAGTGTACCGCGTAATAGAATCACCGCGAAATAAAAATAGAGCCAGTGATACAAGTGAAATTTAAGTGAAAGTGCTCTGTAAAAAGTCAAATTGGCTTAGGCCTAAACAGACCGCTGCGAAAATTTTTTTTTAGGTAAAAAGAACTTAGAATATTTTCGTAATGTCAAAATTTTATATTCGTATTTGAGCTTTGTAAAGATCGGAAGGGCACAC
>NW_012087658.1:0-357 GCF_000956235.1 Wasmannia auropunctata | reverse complement strand
TCGTGTCATCATCTTACTCGCTCGAGTCCCACCGCGCGAATGGTGCACGGCAAAATGACCGCATGTGTATACATAACGCATGTGATGTACGCTGCAAAAAACGAGCTTTCCTACGTCATGATCGTCGTCGCCGTCATGAAACATTTAGCGCACTGCAAGCATAAATGCTTGTCGACCTGTTTCTTGCATTTCAAATGGGTTTCAATGAATGGCACAGATTATTTCGTTTTTTTTTAGCACTTTGTTTTAAAAATGATAAACAATAATTCCGCCAAATTGAGATTCTGGAAATATAATAAAGATATTATTTTAATCTTAAAGCGATGAACATATTGTAATTTAATTCACCGCGTCTAC
>NW_012087657.1:0-514 GCF_000956235.1 Wasmannia auropunctata | reverse complement strand
CTTTTTTTACAGTGAGATTGTAAGTAAACAGGAAATTTTATTTTCGTCAAAGGATGTCCTGTCTTTCTATCCAATGTGAAAGTAATTTTGAAAAAAAATACAATATTTAAGAATTTTCTATAAATAATAATCTCCGAAGAAGAAGATTCCTATATTTTTCTGATTAAGTCACGAAGCCGATTTTAATATATAATATTTAATATTTAATAATTTTTTGCACGAACAAATCTACTTACAACAAATTACTCGATGAAGCTCGGTGTAATTAGTAGGAGATCGCAGATGGGGATGCAGATTTGAGAAAAAAGGCCGGCTGGCTGACCGGCTAGCTGGCTGCTGCACGACATGAACGGTACGATCAGTATGAACAGAGGCAATCTTTCGGATGATTGGCGTTTATTAGCTGTCCCGCGGACATGAACGTGGACACGCTCGAAACAAGGGACGCCGTTGCGCTCGTTGCTGCAACGTTGCAACTTGATGCAATAGCAGCAGCAGCAGCAGCAGCAGCAGC
>NW_012087656.1:0-306 GCF_000956235.1 Wasmannia auropunctata | reverse complement strand
TGTGCTCTTCCGATCTTGATATTTTTAAAAATATTTTTTTTTAGTAATTAGTACATAAATAGCGAAGAGAAATATAATTATTAGGCAGGGAAATAATGTAAAATTTTATTAAATTTATGACCTCCCCAAAATTGATCTCTCTACGTCTTCTAACTGAAAAAAAAATAAAATAATGATTTTCGTCCGGACTAATCCTCCCTTCCTCTATGTATTAAAGATAAGATTATTAACATTAAAAAATATCATCAAAACTACTTATTTATTAGAATTCATATCCTTACAACCGTTGACATATAATTCAATTTA
>NW_012087655.1:0-466 GCF_000956235.1 Wasmannia auropunctata | reverse complement strand
ATATAACTAATGTTTCAGTGATTTTAAAAACATCCGCACATTGGAAGGTAATTTATCATCCGTGAGAAATGTAAAAACAGAAGAATATAATATTGTTCATATATTGCGTAATAAATATACAAGTTTAAAATTTTAAACATGCCAAAGGCACGTAAAACACTTAATTAAACTTACATTGATTGGTAAATATTTATTACTTTTTCAAGAATATTATTGTTATCTTCGTGAAATACTAAAACATAGTTTAGAGACACATCTTCACATAAATGGCATATATTGACTTTTTTATGAGACATATTTATAAATTATGAAAACAGTTCTTTACCTTTGTAGTATTTTATTATTTTTACGAGGATTATACCTAAATGAAATCAATAATGCTTTGTTTATAAAACAAATTTTTTTCTACTAGAAAACAAATAAAAACGAATTTATTCCATTTTATTATTATAAGTTAAATGTTAAA
>NW_012087654.1:0-784 GCF_000956235.1 Wasmannia auropunctata | reverse complement strand
GATTCATAAGTCGCCCATTTCTTCCATAATGCACATAATAATTACACACCAATATAATAAGAATAAATAATAGCAATATGGTAATAATCATTTTTTGTTGACGAAAAATAATTAGCCGGTTTAATAAAATCCTGTTTCGTTTAGTTTCTAATTGTTCACACTTCAATTCACACAAATCACTGAATGTACATTAATTGTTTCGAGATAAAATATATGTAATATCTTGATATAATATCCTCAATGTGTTTGATCAAAGATACACTGAAACGTATTATTTATACTTTAACACATTATCATTACAAAGTTTAAAGAGGTTAACATATTTTTTATATATAGAAAATGTATATGTAACAAATACATAAATTTATTAAATTAAAAAAATTTTAATTAATCTCTAATTATTCCGTTTTTGTAAATTTTGAGAGATATTATATTATTACAAATGTTTCATTATAAAAAAAAGGTACGTGTTTATAAAGCGGAGGTCTTTGCCTATAAAGCGCTCGCATATGACTACTGGTTCACTTTACTGATTATCTACTTGCTCATTCATAATAATGACGTCAACTTGTTATTATCTAACGCTGCACTTTTTATTACATTTTTTAATGATATTTCTATTAGTATGTCCAATGAACACATATATCAGATAAGAAACAATTATAATCAAATANAATTTTATATAATATAATATTATAATAAATAATATTATAATAAAATATATATATTATTTATTAATAATATAAATTACTAATTCATTAATAATTTTAATAATAAATTTTTT
>NW_012087653.1:0-703 GCF_000956235.1 Wasmannia auropunctata | reverse complement strand
TATTTATTTATTCATTTACTTGTTTATTAACATAAAAAATTAGAATAAAATTTTACTTGAAAGAAGTATAAGCGCAAAGAGCCGCAAGACATGCTACACTCTTGCGTACTCCGGCTAAGCGCGATCTGATTGATTAATTTTATTCATCCATAACTCTGTAAATAATGATCTGAGCCAAAATGGATAGAGGAGCTTTTAGTTCAAAATTTCATTCTCTTTCATGCCTTGAAATATTAATTAAGAGTTTTGGAACATTCTACATACTACAACAAATTTATTGTAGTGCACAATAAAAAAAAATACATAAAATTTGCCGGAATTCTATGTTGTTCCATGATTAACATGATTTTCGGGATAAAAAAGGAAATTCCGTGCAATAATCTTTCAGACAAAAATCTGAAAATATTCTATTTGAAAGTATTTTTACCGATCGATCTTACACAAAGACTTTTATCATATGAACAACTAAGATAATGACATTTTAACATATATTTTGAGATATATTGATACGAAAAATTAAACTATTGAGTATAAACATTTTGATCTACTTTTATATTAAATTTGTTTACGGATAAATACAAGCAGTTATTTCTAATAAATTCTTATTGTATATTTGTACAATATTTACATTATTGTCAAAAGCCTTCGATTCATGCACTTTTATCACCGATCATCTATCCATTCCTGAGCGCGCGAAATTTTA
>NW_012087652.1:0-513 GCF_000956235.1 Wasmannia auropunctata | reverse complement strand
CACAAAAATGCTTTTAAAAACCTCATTGTGCAACCCTGCAACCTATAATCATATTAAAATTCTTTTGCATTGACGTTATTACGACACTACATAATAACATATAATACATAGTATGTTATCTTATTAAAAATATAGTCCAGAACGGAAAAAATGTAATTTCCAAAAAATGCATAAGTTTACTGATTTCAAAGTCTAGCTGAAGGTATTAATCGATTTCAATGAAATTTTACTCCATGCTGAAATCCATAACTAATTTTTGGGGAATATTATTAATCAATTAATTTTTATCGGCCCACCCTAATATAGTATACAAATTATTATTAAAATTTAAACCTAATTTAATTTTTATTTATTATATTAATTTCATTATTTCGAATTTATTAGTTTTTTGTCATTAGGTTTGTATTTAGCAAAAAACCCTTAAATATAAATAAACATAATTGAAAACTATTTGATAAATCATCAGTGATTTAATTCACAGCTTTACCACAATAAACCGACCTAATATTTAAT
>NW_012087651.1:0-304 GCF_000956235.1 Wasmannia auropunctata | reverse complement strand
TATATATATATATATATATATCGTTCGATTCGGATCCTTAGGGAAAACGTTACGCAAAAGCGCTACAACGAGAAAAAGGGAACACGGACGTTCATGGAACTTTAGCAATTAACCGCTCTTATACTTGGTCCTTCTTCCTTTACTGTCGAATCTCGATCGTCGTGCGCAAAATGCGACAATCTTTACGACCTTTATATTTAAAGTAATCGCTAATACGCGTTTAATTTGAATATTAAGTCTTTAAATTGAAAACTAACAGTATAACAACTGTCTCTTATACACATCTCTGAGCGGGCTGGCAAGG
>NW_012087650.1:0-844 GCF_000956235.1 Wasmannia auropunctata | reverse complement strand
TGATAACAGTTTGTCGACATCATCATATAGTACAGATACTGTATGAAATTTGTTGCCATTCTGCCATCAAATAACGATAGCATACTCTGCTCGAAATCTGTCTCAGCAGGTTTTGCTATTTTGGGATGTGGTGTCATGATACAAATACAAATATTCAAACTATTCTTTTAAACTTATATAAAGAAAAAAATGCCGACATGTTGTGTAAAAGATTGTAAAAGTCGCAGTAATCAATTAAAATACAAATCTAAAAGATTTTTCTCATTTTCAAAAGATGAAAAATACAGAATACAGAAAAATACAGAACAAGAACATACATTTGTCTGAAAGAATATAATAAAAATGTTAAAGATACGAATAAAAAAAGTAAACAAAAAATATGAATATGACAAGAATATGAAGCGAGATTCAATTCGAACCTGTGGATCTGTGGTTATTCAAGTGGAGCCCACCGTAGGGGGAGGTGGAACCTATTGAACGCATACACTATACATATATTTTATATATTACATTTTAAAAACTTTTTAAACTTCATTCTTTAATAACTTTTTAATGAATAACAAGCGACTGTTAAAACTTTCGGAAGGCCATGACTTTGATAAGGTTATACACACATATTAAGGTCAATTGAAGGTAGCTTCTTTATACTAAATAATTATCGAAAAAATTAATCAGTACTTACCTCTATGACATACATAGGAATACTTAAGGATATAATCATCGCAGCGCGCGGTATTCGTTAATGTAAATAATTATCAAACTTACAAGTTATTTATCTTTATAATTTAATTAAACGGATAAATACCAATGTCCTTTATATTAATAGAAATATTTTAATATCTAG
>NW_012087649.1:0-682 GCF_000956235.1 Wasmannia auropunctata | reverse complement strand
GGAATTTTGCGTCAAAGGATTTTTTTTCTCATCGCAAAATCGATCGAGATACGAACCAATGAAAATTGGACTACTTCGTCTTTCGAAAATTCACAGCTCCGTTGCCAACAACGCCAGCCAACCGTTTCTTTTCGAAATACGCGAAAAATGTTCTAAGCGTCATTCGCGGGTAATACCTGTGACCTGGGTCAAGTAAGCTGACTGTTGAGTACCGTCTTTAACTGTATCGACCAATAAGATCAATAGGCGCTAGTGTGCACGAAATTAGGGAAAGAATGCGAGAGCTCGCGAGCAGCGTGCAAGTGCGTGACGAGACACCGTCGTAAACACGTGTCTATAGAACGATATTATAAACGAGAATTAATCGACGCTATTGGAATAAAGTATTTTTTAACGCACGTACTGGATTACATTTATTCCTTAAACGAGGTCATTCCATTTCAACCTTCGGGATCGCGACTCGGTGAATTATTACAAGAAAAACTCGTCTACAACAGTAGATTCGACTCAAAAGCGGGAATAGTGGGTTATCGGTGCACGCATGGCAACGTGGCCTGTGTTCCCGGACAAGAACGAAACAACTCTTCTATAATTCCTTGTTCCTTCATTTCTTCAATAATTTTATAAACCTCACGCAAATGAAAAGGAATACGTCGGGGTCCCTGCTTTATTGGGAGAGAAT
>NW_012087648.1:0-368 GCF_000956235.1 Wasmannia auropunctata | reverse complement strand
TAGATAAACAGATTTTGAAAATAGATTTTGCAAAGTTTCTGCTATAAATTTTGTTTTTGTTTGCTAAAATACCAGCAGAATTTGATAACAAAATATGACAGAGATGACATACAGATTCACTGGAAAAATCAAGTAAAACCATTTTGTAATGATTTAAATTTATATCTCATTAAATGATTATGAAATAATAAATTCTATTCAATGTCTGTTGGCATTCTGCTGTCACAAGAGTGACAGGCTCTTTATTGATGCAATACAAGCTTGATGCCTAAATACAGTTGATGCCAAGATATTCTAAAATTTGATTGTTTGTTTTCTGAAATATTATCAAGTTGTCAAAAAATAGCTGTGACACACACACACACACA
>NW_012087647.1:0-7467 GCF_000956235.1 Wasmannia auropunctata | reverse complement strand
TGTGCTCTTCGATCTCTCCAAATCCGCATAAGCACAACACGATTGAAAGTGATGATATAGCCGTTTGAATATCTTTCATGATGATTTCTTTTTGTTAGCAGGATTAACTTAAGAACTCTTACTTCTTGTCAGGGTATTAAACATACTCTGTTTTGTAAATGTATTGCAATGTATTATCATGAAAAATACATGGACACTGACATGTTAGACAAATGGCAATTTCCGTAATTTCAGCAATTGTATTCGCACTTACGCAAATTAAAAAAATCGATTTACTAGAAAGAGTCAGTTTAGAAGAGTTATTTATGAATTAAATAGACAAAGTAATTCAAATTTTAATGAAGTAAAGAAAGTAGTATGAAATAGAGGATATAATGTACATCATCATGTAGTGAAAAAATATATTTGGCGGGAACCACTACTGCGTCTTCTGATTTGCATTTTTAAGTAGATATCATTTTTTTATTATATCATTTGTTCGGAGCAATATTTTTCTTATGGATGTCCTTGTATCACGATTATTACAATTGCTGTAATATTTCGCGTAAACTGTAAGAAAAATGGTTTGTATTATATTTCAGTTTGTCTATTAATACTTTTAGGGAAAAGTTTGTATTATTTACAATAGATATATTATAAATTTATTGTACAAAATATTTTATTTCTAATATACTGTTTTAAAATTTAGTTAAATTATAAGCTTACAATTTTGGAAATTGTATTATTTATATTATATTTAGAACTAACTACAAACCCAATATATGAAGTTGTAACCATAATAGTAAAATCCAAGTCCAGAGATTTGTAATGGCCTTCGTAATAGTTGCAACAGAAACTGCGTAATCTGTAAATGATAATATAAATTAATATAAATTATAAATGTTTAATTTTGTTATAATTAATATTTAAGCAATCAAAATTGCTTACGTTATCCTGCGTCTCGCCATCAGAAACAAGATTTGTCACTCTATTGAGAAACATTTCGGTTCCATTTGCCTAATATTAATTGAATCTGATAATATAATCTCTAATATACATATATAAACTTGAAAGAGTTAATTATGTTTTGTATTGCTTTGAAATTTTGCTTTTAAAATTATATTATAGAAATAGCGGTTTTGAATTGTTGAATATATTTTTTTTATAATTATACAATATATTTATATCCTATTTATGCATATGAATAACAGATAAATAATAAATTATAGATATTATTTAGCTATTTAATAATTTGAATGTACCTTGGTGCAAATTTCACCGCAGACATAATTAAAAATAATTATTTTAGCTATGCAGTTTATAGCCCAAACCAAAACGACTAAAACATCGATCTTCATTTGATACAAGGAGTGTGTACTTATCATCATGACCGAATCATAAAATAGGACAGTAAGCTGTATTGAGCAAATTTGTAATATAGTCGTCTGTAACACCATTTGAAATCCAAATATCGTGTTTAATTTACGTGATATCGAGCACAATTCCAGGTGCACATGCCTGCGAAATACTTGTGCGATGAGAACACTCTTCTTATACAATATATACAATATATATGTATTAAATGTACTAGATTTTATATCTCATATATTCTCACAGTTTTCACATTTTTTTGTTATAAATTCTTATAAGAACGAAACTACAGAAATTAGTTTTAACAAAACTTAAACTATAGATTATTCCTAATTACTTCTTAATTCTTTATTTCAATAATAACAAAATTATGAGTACGAATATATTAATTTCTAGATATAACAAAAGCTATAAGTAATATTTTTTTATTATAAATATACTTAACGATTTTATTGTATTATACTTTTTAAAATTTGAGAACTACTCTAGTATTATATTTTTGGACTATTTTCTCTCTTACATTAAGATCCATATAAGACGCTTAGAGGTTCCGGTATCTGCAGTCATTTGGCGAATTAGAGGTGAACTGGAATTTGCCCAGGCATGCCTTACTCGTCGTTTTTTCTGCTCTGTTATTTCTTGAATGTGCCGATTTATATGCTCGAATTGTGATCCCATGTATCTGCATTGAATGCGGTGCAAAAGAAATAACTTTCTATTATGATAATAAGTGTGTGACTTGCATTTTGTATTTAAAAAAATTCATTTTATTGTATTGTCATATTATCAATACATACTTCAGCAGTATTGTAAATAACATTTCATGTAGCGTATTAATATGAAGAGTAGAGTTTCTTATAAATGTCATATATATCGCTTTTACGGTGTAAGACGTGGGAATTCGTCCAATTAACCATAAACTGTCTATTATATTTATAATAAAGATCGAAAGTATCCATCCAATGATTAACGATTTAATCCACATACGCAATTTTTTATAATTGTTCAGTGTTCCGAGCTTCTCCAATGTGTTACTCACGATATTTAATTTATTTAGACAATCTTTAAATCTCTAAAAAGAATACGTTACAAAAGAAAAAATAAATACTTTGTAAACTGTACAGGTGTACTTGTATAAGGTGAGATATGTGATATCATTTGTATATAATAATAATCATTCTTCATTTTTTGTCTCTTTGCACTTTGATATTATATAAAATAATAAAAATGTGTCGATGAAAGATAAGAATATCTTAGACATTCTAAGTTTATTCTTAACAATTTTATAAAATAGCAGTGTATAATATTTAGTAAAATTTGAGATTAAAAATAATAATTAAATGTCCTTTGGAGTCAACGTTTTTATGTATCTACAATGAGGATTTTAAGCCCTAAGCAGTGAGAAATAGACCAGTTATAATTGAATATGAGGAGAATAATCGAGTATAGTTGGTCAATATTTTACGGTGTAAGACTTAAAATCCTCATTGTGAATCGATACTATAGCATAATATAGTGTACAATATTCGTTTATTATAAATTTAAAGAAGAAAAATACATTTTGATCCTTGGTTTAAATCCTCTTAAGTGTAAATAGATTATTGGTATTAGTTTCTTCATTCGTGGCAGTAAAATTAGAAGATGTGTCAGTTTTAGTAATGTCACGATTGTAAACTTTTTAGAGTCAGACAAATAATGGAAGAAAAGAAAGAGCGAGTATAAGATAAATAGATGTGAAGAGTCTCCATGTTAACAATTGATTCATTACGAACTGCGAAGCACTGCGTTGGTTTCGAACGGCATTTAATTACTGTTTTTGATTTATTATCTCAGAATATTCTTATTTCATTTGTAACATTTAAAATATTTCAAAGTTATGCTTATATCACATTTTTGAAGTAAAATATATCACATAATTTAATTATACATATAATTTTAAAGTATTTTCTCTTTTATATATAATAAAAAGTTATTTTTTTATATTTTCATACCTTATTATAATATAAATTGAGCAGCATATATATCACAGCAATAATATTGCTGGCTATAACAATCATAGGAAACATCTCAATTTTTTTATAAAATAGCCACATTTCGAAAGTAATATAAGCGTAAAGTAACCATAATATTAAAATGTAAATGATGGTGAGATACGGTCTAGGCCGACCTTGAGGATATTCAAATATTCCGTATCCGAAAAAACACAATACAACTAAAAGCGGTCGTATGCCGGCTTGAATTTTCTTCATGACAATTTTTTTACGAAATTCAACTAGGGATGTCGCATTGAGGTATTAAACGTCCGTTATGACACTGGGAAATAATAAAGATTATTTCGATGTTAACATGAATAGAGAATTGCATAATGTCAGCAATAATTTTGCTAGCACTTATGTGAATTAAAAGAATTAATTCGCTAGAAAAAAAATTACTTTTGCAAATTAAAAAACGAAGCAGATTGCATAAAAAATGAGCGAAAATAATGAAATAACAATTAAATAAAGATATATATATATATATAATTTATAATTTAGAATTTAGAATTTGAAAGTAATATTATAGTCTTGGTTTTTTTCTCATATTACAAATAATTCTTTTCAGAATATGAAAATTAAAAAATGAGTTGCTAATAGTTAAAAAGTTAAAAAGTAAGTTAAGTTGAAAAGCTTGTATTTTATTCAGTTATTAATAATTCAGTTATCGATAATACATGTATTTTATTTTTTATTATAAACCAAATATATATAGGCTTTTTTAAAAAGCTTAGATATGGTGGATATGTACTGTACCTGTATAAATGCATTTTTTATTTTTAATTATTGTTACTAATAAGATAGTGTAGGAACATATAATAAATATTGTAAGTATTATATAATAAGTATTTATTAGCAATATTAAAATATAATTTTGTATGGATGTTTCTTTCCGATTGAGACATCGGAAAGCACGAAACACTAATCATGTTTTTCTTTCTTTCTTACCATCTATTGCTCTTCACTGATAAATCCCATAGAATCATTGCATGATAGAATCGTATGATGAAATGTCTTTATATGTAAAACCTAGTTGTATCATAATCACTAATATGGTTGCAATTTTCTCATAAAACTGAAAAATATGTTTATATTTTACTTAATAAAAATAGATTTGTTAAATTAAATTAAGTAATTAATTAAGTTAATTAAATTAATTAATTTAGAAAAATGAATACAAAAAAAGATTTGGATCATATAAAATAACAATAGATATATAAAATATTCTTTGAATAGAAATTGAATATATTTCTGTTTTTAGTTTAATGTAATTTTGTAATTCGTCACTGAAGATGGCTAAGAAAGATAGCCGAAACGTCTGACTTTAGAATAAAGCAAATTTCAGATACCTAAATTAAATATTGCACACAAATAACCACACTGATTCCCATTTGCCTTACTTGCTTATGTATTTCTGTTTTATATTATACTATATGAGGACATACCTGGAGAATGAAATTATAACCAAGACAGAGAAGTCCCATGCCAAATTTCACCTCTCTTTGTTTTATTTGCAATATAAATTGTAAAATCTAATTTAAATAAACAGTTTAATAAATATTTGATACATTTGCGCATAGGATAATTAATATTCTATATGAAATTATGTGATAATTATTTACTTGGTTACGAAAGTCTTCATCAAGAATGTAATTGGACAATTTATAAAGAATTCCTACTGTCTCGTCTGCCTGAAATTATAATAATTAAAGCTTGCAGTAAAATTGGAAATTTCTTACTGAACGAATAAGATCATACATAATCAATCATACAAAATCAAATAAAAACATATTAATTTTAATGTAGCAAAATTGATGCTTATTATATTAGTGCATATTAATTTTATTGTAGCAAAATTGATGCTTATTATAGTGCATATACATGTTAGTTATTAAATATTAAATCATTTTATTTTTAATATTACTATCTGTTATACCTTAAAGTAGACAGTTTGACAGACATGATTTAGGATGAGAATTATGACACTATTTACAACGAAGTTTATATAAATATATGCAATGAATGAAATATTTTCAAATCTCATTACTGATAAATTTTTTCCCATGTAGAGCGAATAAATTTCGCGACAAACCTCTACAGTGTATATAAAATAACATGTCATTTGTAGTGACATTTGTACACTGAATATTTTGTTCAGTTCGCGTGATATAAGGCATAACTGTAAATGGATGTGCCTGTAATTAAATTATTATATTTAAACAAATCACAAAGACACATACAAGAAGTTATAATAAAAAAATGTATTTTGTGTAAAATTTAATTTAAATTTTAGTTATATTATATTTACAGTCCGCTAACAATGTACGAGTTATTTCACACAATTAAAGTTAAAATTTGTGGGTGTGTGTATACACGCTGTAATTTTTTTAAAATTACATTATAATCCACATGTATTGAATGCGCTCCTTAGCTTTTGTTTTCCGCTGATTGGCTGAAATCAATTCATTTTGTCTTCTGGTGCAATCTGCGTTATCTTCTAACAGATCAGAGTATAGTATATTAATACACTCATTGATCCGTTGAAACCTCGAACTTATGTATCTATGTGAATTTAACAGAAAAATATAATTATATCTTTAATTAAAATTAAGACTTATGTGTATGTATATACATACATGTTACATACACGCACATACAATATGTATACATCATATGAATATAATTTATTTGTGTTAATTAGCAATCAATTTTACATAACTACATTAGAATTTGTTTATTATTTGTTATGTTTTAATATATTTCATATATTTTTAAAATATATAATGATGAATATAATTTTATTGCTTTTCCATTTAAACTAATTTACAATGCATGCTTTACACTAACAATGGTAACTGATAAAATTTTATTTAAAATAAATAAATAAATAATTAATAAATAATCTCAGAATATTTAAAAAAGTCATAGATTTTTAATCCTTTCAGATTTCAATAAACATTTTGGTACTTGGCTGTGAGAAGTAGTTTACAAAGTAAATGTATATACCGACCGTAGCATAGCTCCCCAAATCAAAGCACTTAAATTATTGACATGGTAGAAATGGTATCCCAGAAATGGAGCACAGATTCTAGCGATATTGAAATGATTGTAACTCAAGGTAAAACTGTCAAACGCATCCATTAACAAAGACAACACAATCCATCCGATTATTATTCGAATTATCCAGTTACGCAATTGTTGGTATTCTTTTTGTGTTCCGAGTGCTTCCAATGTGTCGTCCACTATCGAAAGTTTGTGCATGCACATTTTTAATTCCTTTAAAAAATCATATCGACCAATTACGCGATATAAAGAGAAATTATTGGAATTTTATATTTGAATAAAAATTATTTTTAATGATGTATATTGGAAATGTGACAGAGAAAGAAGTTATCGAAATTTAATTAGCACTTAAATATAAGATTTTAAAAAGTTATGTTGTCTAATTTTAAAAAATAACATATATAAATATATTAGTTTTATCAAACACACTTCATCTACAATAAGCAATAATAGAAACATAAATATTGGTCTGTTTAAAAGCTTTTTAAAAATTCATATTTACTTTTAACTGTGAGAGGCCAAGATTAACTTTGGTAATGAAGAAGATAGTTTAACGACAAAATAAAAATTAAGAAATTTAGATAAATAAAAAATATTAAAAATTTAAGATGTATATTTAAAATAACTCACCTTAAAACGAAACAAGCTAACAAGCATCGATGTAATTGCAGCAATTGTTATTGTTATATGAGTATAGGATATATAGTATATGTATGGCATATAACCATAGTACACTAGATAGTAGAAGAAATACACAAAGAGACTCCATGTAGTCAAAATATACAGATAAGTGAGATACGGCCTAGGTTGTCCAAGAGGATATTCGAAAAAGGTTAAGCTGCAGAACGAGCCGATGATCAATAATGGTGCCAGCGCTGTCTGGATCGTCTTCGTCATAGTTTTCTCGTTATCGACTATAAATTTAAATTACATATTCTACTGCGCGAGATATAAATGCGTTTCAATACTTTCTGTAAGAATTTCTGTAAAAGATAGTTTTACAGATCGGAAGAGCACACGT
>NW_012087646.1:0-316 GCF_000956235.1 Wasmannia auropunctata | reverse complement strand
GCGCACTCGCGAAGTCGCGGAATAAATGAATGGAACGCTTATTTATAAATGAACTCTCTCTTTAATGTAAACGAACAACGAATACAACAGAAATATCGGTACCAGAGAATAGCACGTTCGAACGTCACGCCTCTAATCTCCCGCGTCCATTTGACATCAGCCGGCTCGTTGTCAGGGAAACGCGCTTCGCAGCTTCTCGCGATCGGAAGTTCGCCTCGACTCGCTCGAGACCGAACGGCGCGGGCGTAACAATATATGTATATGTATATACAGGGTGTTCTCGGGCTAAATGGCCAAACTTAAAATATAAATTCAG
>NW_012087645.1:0-444 GCF_000956235.1 Wasmannia auropunctata | reverse complement strand
TGGACTGGTCTCAATCGAAAGCTTGTATCGACATTATATAGCGAAAGTGTCATTAGATTTTTCATTAGAACTTTCGTTTCCGAGATATTAAAAAATCGGAAATCTGACGAGGCAAAACTTCGAGATAAAGCTAAGCGGTAGCGCAGTGCCAGTGCCGTATACTCACAAGTCATCACCCGACTTTTATTTTATATATATTATTTTATATATATTATTTTATATATACTTGGCGTCGCGCCGCTACCGCAGCGCTTGATATTATATACCTCTGAACTGCTTTAACAAATTGATGGTTTTTGTTTGGTTCCAACTGAACACCAATTAGAGAATCTTGATGTAACAACATGTAAAAAAAAATGTTATTAACCTGGAAATTTTAAGATTTACACATAAATATAATAAGCACCAAAGTTCTTTTGCTTTGACCACCACATTAGCCTATTT
>NW_012087644.1:0-350 GCF_000956235.1 Wasmannia auropunctata | reverse complement strand
GAGATAGAGACAGGCGCGGGAGCGCCATTGACAGCGCCAAATGTGGTGCAAGTTGTCACCGAGCTGCAAACAAGTGAAGAACCGAGTCAGGAGGCTGACAGCATCCTGAAAATACTGCAGTAATGCCGTTTTCAAAGATATTGTGGGCAATTGCCACATTTTTATTCTACTTTTATGGTCTATCTACTTATGCAATAGCCTCGTTTTACGATATAATTATGTACGTGTTAGAAAAGTCACTTGACAGATAATGTATTCTATGAGATATTTTATTTTAACATGATATTGTATTTGATTTTATATTCGGTGTTTTATGATAAGTTTTTTTTATATGTATTTCCATATAGGCT
>NW_012087643.1:0-2263 GCF_000956235.1 Wasmannia auropunctata | reverse complement strand
TTTTAGCAATTAAATTGGAATGATCAAAAATACATCAAAAATTTACGCAATTTGACATCATTTTGACAAACTAAAATTTAATCTTATTTTGATATCATTTTGATGTCATTTTGATCTTTCTGTTCTCCTTGGGAGGGGACAGAGCACAAAGTTGCGAGGGGAAAGACAGTGCGGGACGATGCGACGAGGTAAATGGTGCCCAAATTTGATTGACTGTTAGTTTGCGCAAACGCAATGATATAAGTTCTCGTGTTTGTGTGATACACACATATATAGTTCGAAATCGTCATCGCTACTACTTGACTCTAATAATTCTTCAATAATATAAATTTTATCCGCCATATTTACAGTGTTAATTAAACCGCACTGTCAAAAATTTCAGTGCAATAAGTTCGCTCTCATTCAGTTCATTTCGTTTGATCGAATACAAATTTAGCTGCACTAGCGCAATTTTTATTCGTCAAATACAACATAAAACTTGCATGGTAACAATGTAATTTAACCGAATGCAAAGATTTCTTGGCACTGGGGCAGAGGACATTGATCGAATGTGTGGCATTGAAAAAGTTTGCACTCAGTGCGCATTAGTGCAAGCTGCCGAATTCGCCAGTAAAGACCCTTTAAAGTCTAATCAACGAGTCACAAAATAACGCAGGAAAAGTAAAGCCCGTATCAGACTAAAGATTGAGATTGAGATTGAATTGGAATTTAACCAATTAGAAGAAAGAAAACCAATCTCAGTGAACTTTGTTTTGATTGTCAAATTCCATTCCAATCTTAATTTCAATCTTTAGTCTGATACGGCCGGCTTTAGCTGAAGTCCCATGAAGCATATTTGTCGCGTATCGCGTAACCGCGTAACCAATCAGAAGTGATTTGCTTGGCGAAAAACACGAAACAAAAACAGCAGATTCTGATTGATTACGCGGTTACGCGATACGCGGCAAATATGCCTCATGGAATTTCAGCCTTAGGTCGGGACCCTCATAAAGTTAGCCCGCAAAATAAAAATTTCCGAACGATCAATAGTTCAAAATAATGCTCCCGATTTGCTCCGTTCATATTGATAAATATAAAAAATTGCCCCTTTTACTTTTTTTAAAAAATCCAAAAAACGATTTTTTACGAAAAACGTTCAGAACTTTTGATCTAATTGATATTTTTAAACAAACAAAATCTCAAAATTTTACTCCGTTCAGAGCAATAAATGTTATTAATTAGTTTAATAGTTTTTTTTGTAAATTAAAGAAAACGTTTTTGTGATAAATCTAGGGACTTTTCGTCGAAAAGCGATCATAACTTTTTATCAAAGTGGTAGTTTACAATAAATAAGGTCTCAAAATAATGCCCCCAGTTTGCTCCATTCGAATAAATCAATTTCATAAAATGCACCTTTGCATTTTTGTTTGAATAGAAAAAAAAACATTTTTGTCCAAAATCTAGGGGCTTTTATCAAGCGCGCATGCGTATCAGTGTAGAATGTATAATCCAAGATTGCTCCCTTTTACAGTGAAGAAGTGTCAGTGTCTATTTAATAAATAGAAAAATAGATTAAAAACGGTGCGGAATAATAAATAAGCATATTAATACATAAGTGATAAATTAGAAAATATATAATAAAAGAATAAACGCGGCAACGTCACCGTAATAATATTTTATAATTTATTCACTTATTAAGTATTATTATGGGAGCATTATTTTGAGCTATTGATCGTTCGGAAATTTTTATCTTGCGGGCTGACTTCATGAGGGTTAGGTCGGGCATAGAAACCCTTCAATCAGAGTTGCGAAGTAACGACTAGAGACCCTAGAGATGCGACACGGCGTCGGTTGTTAGGTAGCTACCACCATTTTAATTCAGTAAAGTACTTTTAACCTTATAAGCTGATTACAGTTGATGCAAAAAGAAAATACTTACTTAATAATAGCTTTTTATTACATTTCAACACTTTGTATTGTCTTAATTTTTCTCTATATAATTTATATGTACAGTCGTGGATACATCGGTTGTGACACTTTTTTTTTAGTGAGTTTTGGAACGCAGAATTTTTTCGAAAAAAGGAATCACTGCCTCTAGGTGCGTCTAGTGAGAGGTTAAGACAGCTGTCAAAATATCAAATACAAGGTGTAATATTAAAAAGATAAAACTTGTGCACTTCGTGAAATGCAATAGGTATGTACGCAACATGTATAGATTTTAAAATAAATTTATTTAAAATTGTTGCAAACATTTTGAAATTAATTAATTTTTATATCAATAAAA
>NW_012087642.1:0-683 GCF_000956235.1 Wasmannia auropunctata | reverse complement strand
CTCCCTCTCTCTCTCTCTCTCTCTCTCTCTCTCTGTCTGCTGTTTCTTCTCATCATTTTGACAAACGACGCAACGTCGCGTTTATTCGATAGTGGAAAGCAGTGGAAAGTGTATCGGATCTTTTCGGTTTAGCGAGATAAGTATTTCGCGGATTATTATTTATTTGCGTTAACTGTATTGTAATATATTGTTAACGCAAATTAATTAAATTTTGATTTGCAGAAATAAAAAATTATTCTTTTAAATTTATTATTTTTCTTTTGTAAAAGTATGTATATATTTCCTATATGTTATTTCTAGGTACAAGCAATTCTAAAGAATTAAAATTACAAAATTCTAAATTACGTATTGAAAAATTACCTCTAAATACTGTTGAACTTGTAAATAACAAGAACTTGACTGAATCTGTGAAGTAAGTTAATTTAATTATAGATATTATATTGTTTATTAATTATATTTTTCCAAATAAACGAGAATGAATTAAAATAAATTTAAACAAATTTATTTTAATGTTCGCAAATGTTTATTTTAAAAATTTAAATCCATTTTAATGCTCAGTAATGTCTTTATAATAATTTATAGAAATTATATGAATCAAATTTTCTATGTTATTCAATCCAAAACAATTTATCTTTAAAAAGTAAATTATGAATATTGGTTAATTCAAAATTCGCTAGACAAAA
>NW_012087641.1:0-560 GCF_000956235.1 Wasmannia auropunctata | reverse complement strand
CGTGAATGTTTAGCTTCAGTTTGCGTACTTGTTGATTGTCATGCGATTATTTTTACTTGGCATTGGAGCAAAAGGAGTCTCTTCTCATTGCTTATAATTAAAAGAGAAATCGAATAACACTTACTAATAAAAAAAAGTGCAAGGCTGCTGGCACAACCTTAGAAATAATGCAATCAGATATGAAGTAGTATCAACAACGTTTTTTTATTAATGTTCGTTGTTACATCCGTGCGATAAAATAATAAACTGAATGTGGTGCATTTTAAAGAGAATACTTTGCATTTTTTTTATTTACGAGTGTTATTCCATTCGTCTTTTACGAGCAATTAAATTTAAAAGAGATGCTTTGTGCATCAATGTCAAGATGACTTAAAATATGTTCTTCGAAGCCAAAAATTCAGCTATTATTTTTGGGAGAGAAGCGAGAAGTTAGAATTGGAAGAAAAATATATTAAACTTGTTCACTCACTTTCGTGAGTGTAACTTTGATAAAAATGTTTCTTAAATTTTAGAATTTATTTATTTTTCGAAAGTGTATAAGGCGTGATGTTTTAATTTTT
>NW_012087640.1:0-923 GCF_000956235.1 Wasmannia auropunctata | reverse complement strand
TTTTGGACTTATTTTGGACTTACTAGGAAGCCGTATAAAAGGTCCAAAATAAGTCCAAAAGAGGTACGAAATCGAACTTATTTCGGATGTTCATAGAACATCCGAAGTTGTGTCAAACGTATATCTTATGGATGTACATTAGATGTCCGACGGATCTTTTTCGGACCAAAAATGGACATCCGATGTCCAAAAATAGACGTTCGATGGACATCCACTAGACATCCATGTGCTATTTGGGTATATTATGTATCATACATTGTACGTATTATCTATCAATTTTTATTATAGATATAACCACGTGGCAACGTACGTACTCGTCTCGCACCACATTGTTTTCGTACTTGTCGGTGAGTGCAATTCATTTTATGCAAAATGTTTCCCATATTTTTACAACAGGCGCTGTAAATATATGTATCGTACATTGTACGTATATATCTATCAATTTTTATTATAGATATAACCTACAATTTTTCTTATAATGATCTTAATCATGAAAATCTTAATGGTATAGCTTAATAGTATAATATTGAGCAGTCACTAAATTATGAAAAAATATAGATATAGACCGTATTCCGATCATACACTGAGTATTGAAAATCAATTATTCACGTTATGTGTATTATAAATTTTCAGTACTAATAGTGTATATCATAATATGGCCATATTTTTTTAATAAAATATCACATGTTTTGAAATAATGTCTTATTGGATTTTTTCTTACTTAGTTAATAAAGCCTAATTACAAATAAAATTTGTTCCTATATTCGCTATACATGAGTCTTTATTTTTTTATTTGGTGGTTTTTATTTAAAAAATATATATGTTTAAAGATAATAATATTGGCTATTGTAATTTATTGGATTATGAAATCATAAGTTCTGAAAAAATTGTAAATATCGTGTGAAATATGTCCTTAATGATTG
>NW_012087639.1:0-2282 GCF_000956235.1 Wasmannia auropunctata | reverse complement strand
GTCAATTTCGATTCGATGAGTTTTCGATGACATCGACATCGAAACGACGTCGATTCGACATCAGCCTTCTCACTGGGTATTCGCCCCCGAATTGAATTTCTTTTACCTCCTCTTCTTTTTCTTCTTTGCCGGTATTTACCGGTGATTTTGACCTGCTTCGAGAAGTTTCCCCTTCTTCGTTTGCCTTCCCTGTGAGGTATCGTGTTGTTTTGGAACGGCAGAATTGCTCCCCATTCTCCACGCCTCCTGAGGTTCTGGCCTCCTCATCCTCCTTTGCCTTCCCTGTGAGATATCGTGTTGTTTTAGAATGGCAGATATTATCCCCATTCTCCACGTCTCCTGAGATACTAGCAATGTCTCCTCTTCTCTCTTCTAAATTCTTCTCATCTTCGGTCTTCTTCTCTCTTCTCTCTTCTTATTAATCGATAATATCGATTTATTCTTCGTAACTTCCCCGTTTTGGTTTGCTTTCCCTGTGAGATGTCGTGTTGTTTTGGAACGGCAGAAATAATCCCCGTTCTCCACGTCTCCTGAGGTTCTAGCAGTATTAAGGGTTGCGTTACGTGTTATTTCTTCGTCTGAGGTACTTGTTCCTCTTTCTTCTTTTTCTCCTGTATTGATCATTGATAATGATCTGCTTCGAGTAGCTCCCCCGTTTCCGTTCGCCTTCCCTGTGAGATTTCGTGTTGTTTTGGAACGGTAGAAGTTATCCCCGTTCACCACGTCTCCTGAGGTTCTGGGCTTGTAAACGGTTGTTTTAGGTAGAGTGTCCTCGTCTGACGTATTGGGTAATTCCGTTATTTCCACCGTTCTTCGTTCCCGGTTGGGTGTAGCAGTTTTTCCCATCGCTCTTTTTGTCGTCCCGGATTGTATTGATAGTAGGCCATCTCCGTCACAAACTTGAGTTTTTATCGATGAGCTTCCCGCTGTTATTGCATATGGTGGTGTGTTTCTTCGAAATCCCGTACGTAAATTATTATTATTGAACGCATTCGAACTTCTGTTGTCGAATCTATTTGCGTTATATCTTGAAATGTCGCTCGTATTCGAGTTTCGACTTATTTTATAATTTTCCGGATTGTATCTGTTTCGAATTTCCGGTTCTACTTTAATTTTGCTCAGACGTTCAAATTCTAGTGTCTCTAGTAATTTGATTAAATCCTTTAATGAACTGACTGTAGTCGGACGTATTTCTCGGGCTACGTCATTACTAAAATGCCTTTTGACAGCTCGTATTATTTCCGGTTCTGTCATTGGTGGCTCAAGCAATTTTGCTTGTCTCGCGATATTTAACGCGTAATCCGCCATGGATATATCCTTGGACGGTTTGTATTTATTCAGGTATACGTTTTCCCTGAATTGAGATTGAATCTCGTGTGACCAAAAATGGTCCTTGAACAATTCTTTTGCTTGTTCAAAGTTCTCCGGCTCTTGTAGTTCATACCACATTGCTGCCGTATCTTTCAACGTTTTTGCAAAATAATGCAACTTATCTTTGCCTGTTACATTTTCGTATTCGGCAATTTTTTCAAACTTATTTAAGAATCGAATTGGATTCTGCTTATCTTTCTTTCCGGAATAACTTATTTCATCGAACGGATTTTTTAACCAACCCCCTCTGGGTAGTTTGATTCTTATCTCCGCCGTATTATTATTTATAGTATTTACGTTGTCCCGTAGACTAACTAGCTTATTATCTTCTTTTCTATTCTTCTGCGGTGTTCCGGAATTTACTTCTTCTAATGAATTAATCATTCTTCTTGCGCGAGTAAGTATATCTTCGTTACTTTGCACATTTTGTGTTTGATTCATTTTCCTTTGAATCGTAATAAGCATCTCGGACATTTGATTAAGCATTTCGGTAAGCTCCATTTTGTTATCGTTATTTTCGACACGTTGAACTTCCGGTTGCTTTTCCCTACTTGATGTGGAAGAATTCGACCCGAATTGCGTTTCGCTAACCGTCTCCCTCACCATCGCCGAGTCCCTGGATACGTTGTTTTGGCATAAGTCAGCTTCGCTCCTTACACTCCGTACCTTCCCACTCCGCGTTGTGTATGGTGAATATTCGACGTTTCCCCTAGGTCCCTTTCCAAACATCTTCTTCTTTCTTCAAATGCCGGTTTGTTTGCTTGAATTGTCTTGATAATTTTCTTCTTCGCGGATTTTCTAAGTTTTTCTTGTTAAAAAAATTTGCCAGAGATTTCCCTAGGCCTAAGCCCTTTTTACTTTTGGCTTGTTTGATTTCCGGTGAGTTGATATTTGATGTTGAAAATTTTCAA
>NW_012087638.1:0-341 GCF_000956235.1 Wasmannia auropunctata | reverse complement strand
CCAAAACGAGATAAACGGAAATAAACGTAGCCACGCAGTGAAAAGCTTTCGCTTGAGAGCCGCGACGAAACGGGAGTTTCTTGAATTAGAGCTGTTCGTATCTTTAGAACGTTCACTCTACTGTTCTTCTTATAGCACACATTTTTTTCTATTTTTGTTTTTATTTTACGCGCTAGGAAAATCCAATAGAAATATATATATATATATATACGAATGATGTGCCAATTAATTATAATTTATAATTTTTTCATTAAGACTTCATGGCCCAGCATAATTACGTCGAAAGAGAGTAAAAATTCAATTTATTTAACGAAATTAAATAAAAATATGCAGCATACACT
>NW_012087637.1:0-781 GCF_000956235.1 Wasmannia auropunctata | reverse complement strand
CCTGGCTCTCTTCGCATCAATCCAGCTGTTCCTTACCGCGTGCGTGGACAGCCTAACCACCAATGGCCGCGGGCGATCCCCGCTCGCCCGGATCCTCCACGCCGAGACGATGTCACCCGGCGAGACCTCGATCCCAAGGGTACCAGCAATGAGGGCAGCAACGGTCTCCGGGGATTCAGAAGGCAGATCCTTGACTCCAAACAGGATGAGTTCAGAGTCGCGCATCCTCCGCTCGAGCACCTCCATCCGGGATACAAGGCCAGACTCAAAGCGGGGATGCCCCCCGGGAGCAGACTCAAGGGTTTGAATCCGCTCGTCCACACCAGCACGCTACTCCCGCAGCTCCTGGACCTCCCTCGACAGAGCATCGGTCCTGGCGGTGATGACCCCCACCGAGGCTCCAACCTCGCGCACACTTGTTTCCAGGGAGTCAAGCTGAGACTTGGTGGCCAGCTCCCTGATCGATGCCTTCATCCCAGAAATCTTCCGAACTAGCACCGACATGAGGTCCCTGAGAGAAACTTCTTCGGCTCCGGGTGAGTCTGTGGCCGTGGGGGAGAAGGATCCAGCCACCGAAGGGCCCCGGGCTGAGGGGCAGGAGAGCGCCTGGGTTTTGCAGATAGGGCGGAGAAGGGGAGCGGCATCGTCGGACGCGCCAGTTAGCCCACGGACGCATTCCTCGTGGAAGGCATGTTTATTCGTACGCTCGCAAAGAGACGCACAAGCCGCCGAAATAAACCTCTTGCAAATCCCGCATGCGAGCGTCATGGTAAATCAGCAA
>NW_012087636.1:0-887 GCF_000956235.1 Wasmannia auropunctata | reverse complement strand
CAAAAATTGCGTCTGGTAGTAAGTGCCGGATTTTCCAAGAGATGGCACTTCAATAAGTTAAATAAGGACATTCCACGTGTTTGAGTGAGACCAGAAGATATTATAAGAAGTTCATTTAAAGATACCACTGACACTGAAAAGTCTGCTTTATCGACCTTGTACAAATTTGGCCGATCTTTCAGCATCCTCTTAAGAAAAGATAGTAGTTGCGTTTTCTTTGTGATAAAACCTGAAATAAAATTTGCAGCAAAAATCTGGCAAAAAATGGAATTAAAAGGCAATATACAGTGTGTCTCATACTCAATGATACAGCGCTTGTGGGCAGGTAGTGTGGATCAAACTGAACAAAAAAGTCTTCTACCATTTTGCGATCTTCGCAATAGTTATCGAGATACTAATCATTTAAAAAAAAGAAAAACTTTTACATAATGGCCAAGTTTTTGCTATGATTCTATTGATCATTTTAATAACTTTAAGTCACTATGATTCTATTGATCATTTTAATAACTTTAAGTCTGTTTTACGAAACTTAAAGATATTTGGAAAGACAATGGCATTAAACTTTTGCCGCATATAATTTTAAATAATTCAACAATTTATTTAAAAAATATTTTTGTCTCTATGTCTAATCAAATGCATTGAGTACGAGACACCCTGTGTCTATATAGAAAGATTAGGCACAAACAATACAATACAATACGGCATATATTTTTAAAGAAAAATGTTAATTATATTTGTATGTATCTATTATATTTGTTTGTTTTTAAATAACATAACAAAAAATAAACAAGCATAAATAATCATTATTGTGGATTCTTTTACTGAACATAACATTATATTCTTCATTGCATTCGTAATATAATTTTTTATTTTAGGATGTTCTATTC
>NW_012087635.1:0-475 GCF_000956235.1 Wasmannia auropunctata | reverse complement strand
ACGTGTGCTCTTCCGATCTCAATTCAACACAAAATAAATGGTGAAATATGCAATTTCATCATCTTTTAACTTCTGAAATTTTCAATCTGTTATCACAAGGTACTGTATAGATAGTATACATATATGTATGTATATACAGGATGTTTAAAAAAAGTGGTATCAAACTTTAGAAATATGTAGTATCGTAAAAACAAACCGAAAAGTCTTAATAAGTAGTACTTTAAAAACTATTTATTTCCGAATTATAAAGTAAAAAATAAATTTAGTCTACAACGGATGTGCCCTTCGTTCATTTTAACACAAAATTCGCATGTTTTTTCATTAAAGAACGAACATGTTTAAAGATTTCAGGTTTCATATTTCGTATTTGTTGACATCAATTTTCAATTTTCTGTATCCAATGTATCAACTGATGTGGCGTACACTATGCTCTTCAAATGTCCCCATAAATAAAAGTCTAACGGATTTCAATCCG
>NW_012087634.1:0-304 GCF_000956235.1 Wasmannia auropunctata | reverse complement strand
CACAAATGATATTTAATAATAATAAAAATGTAATTGCGTAGTAATATATAAATTGCTTATTTTACTTTATTTTTAAAAACTTCATTTTTTTATTTATTATGCTTATGTTTTACGCACGTTAGACATCAATAAAAGAGTATTATAAATTTTTTAACGAAGACAATGTTTTTGTATATTTAATGTCAATAAAAAATATCAAAATTGTAATTTTCAACAAACACAATGTACAAATTTTCCGTCGGGATCATGGATAATATAGTGGTAACGATTTATAAGTGGTATTTAATAATAATGAAAACCTAAT
>NW_012087633.1:0-444 GCF_000956235.1 Wasmannia auropunctata | reverse complement strand
TTTAGGTGAGTAAAAATGAAGCATTAAAGCAAATTTTCGAAGTTCAGCAGGATATTCTTTAGAAAGATATTCTTTTTTTTTCGTAGTTGAAATGCTAATACTTTTTGCTGTCAAACGTTTTAACAAGAATACATTACACACACCAATTCTTTGCAATATCTATGCATGTTCATCTGCCAATAATCTTTTTTGTTTGCATTCTTTTAATATTGTTTTTAATTCACTAATTCGGTTTTCTTGACGCTTATTTCTCTGTTTCAATATTCGTATTTGCTGTTGATAATATTTCTTTTGATTAAATAAAGTTTTGCGCAACAACTTTTTTCTTGGTGTATCCTCTAATCGTTGATTAGTATAAATATGAAGTGTAGAACAATGTTTTTTTCTTTTTATCATTTCATTATTATCGCTATAATCTTCTCTGCAACGTGTGGATGTTTCTAT
>NW_012087632.1:0-572 GCF_000956235.1 Wasmannia auropunctata | reverse complement strand
TGCCAGCCCGCTCAGAGATGTGTATAAGAGACAGATAGAAATAATGCGAAATAGTTAAACACAAATTAAACTCTAAAAATAATAATATGTAATCGTAAATTAAAAAAAAAAAAATTTTTTGTTAAAATCTTTTTTCTCAGTGTATCTATGCAGTACAGTAGTGTAGCAGTAGTGCAATATTTAGCTCTAGTAGTGCTATAGTACACTAGTACAGTAGTGTAGCACTAGTGCAATAGTGGTCGAATTTCCTACTACACTAATAGTGCAATAGTGTAGTAATGCAGTAATGCCAGTAGTTTTTTTTCGTAAGGGTAGATGCTACAGCGTTGCCATTATCGGGTAAGGTAATATTATTCGTTTCTATATCACGGCATTTTCTATGTATTTTCGTCAAATGACTCGTAAAGGAGGATATAATCGTATATTCCTTTTTGCACTGTGGATACGGACATACAATGAGGTCATTCTTTTTAATGTGCAATTTTAAATGTGTGAACAATTGTGATAAATTATTATATTCTTTTTTACAAATGTCTACAGTACATATGTATTTATCTCGTTCGTACATGTTG
>NW_012087631.1:0-742 GCF_000956235.1 Wasmannia auropunctata | reverse complement strand
CCCACGCACTTGTCTTCCAGCGCACCTTCTGACAGTCGGGCTTTCGCTTTGCTGGCAGCAATCGAACCTTTTCCAGGAAAAATATTTCATGTACCGAGGCATGTCGCATCCCATGTAGCCAGCTCTCCGTCTCTATTAGTTTTCTGCACCTTGATGATTTTAAACACTTCCGTGGTCCAATTTGGCATGTAACCTTTCTCAAAAATTGTCTTGAATTTACTCACGCGTACCGAATCACCCACTTTGAATCGCGCGGGTGCGACGATCTTTACGCGGTTGTATACTGAGGTTAAGAGCTTGTTGAGGATTGCGGGAGTGACGTCGATGAGCCGCATACCGATAGTTCGATGCTTTTGCGCATTGTATTCTGACATGAGACGCGGTAGCAAATCCATCTATAGTTTCCATTGTGTGTAAACTCCTTCCATATGCTGTTTTTCAACGTACGGTTGAACCGTTCGACGACTGATGCCTTCATTACGGAATATAGAATAATGATTGATGTTATGTTTCTTTAAGAGATTCTGCACGTTATAAAATTCCTTTCCCCTGTCGGTCTATAAATTTTTTGGGCATCTTCTATCCTGTCGAATTATCTCTGCGATCGCTTTAATCACATCACTTCCACTCTTGGCCTTGAGAGGTACGGCCCATGCATGCTTACTCAGCACATCGATAACGGTGAGAATGTATTGGTAACCTCTGTTGAATCGCGTAAAGACGCATCTCGACCACATCCGCC
>NW_012087630.1:0-346 GCF_000956235.1 Wasmannia auropunctata | reverse complement strand
GCTGAATAATGAGTTGACAATATCTAGCAGTGTAAGAAGTAAGTTCCTAGGGAGAGCTCGAATTAATGCATAATCAATGCGATCCATCCCGGGACTTGATTTGCGTTTACTGACGGCGATGGCAGTCAAAAATTCCTGAAAGGTGAAACACTCATGGGGGTTTCCCGGCGCACTATTAAAGGTTAAAAGGGGGGCAGAGCAGGAGGGAGGACACAGTTTGTCCATGGCTTCTTTGAGCGCGGGATCTAATTCCTCCTTGCCAGACTTACTTGAGTTCATAGCCGGAGAGGCGAGTCGCTTATTGCGAAATCTTTTAATCATCGCCCAGACTTCCGTGGAGGGAGTA
>NW_012087629.1:0-510 GCF_000956235.1 Wasmannia auropunctata | reverse complement strand
TTCATCTTGTTGCAATCTGCTACGTGAGCCTCCAGTTTTTCGCTCGAGGCGAAATAATGCCAACATCTATAAAAATATATAAATAATTTATATTATTTTTTTAAGAAATAAAGTATTTTATAATTATTATTTATTTAATATATACATACCTATCACAAATAAACTTCTTATTCTTCAGTTGTGAGCTCACGAGGCGGGACAGATTCTTAATCCATATGAAATGTCCATTGTTGCTGTTTTCATCCTCCACGTATAGTAAATTAACATGTTTCTCCATCTTTTGATTCGTCAATCGTATTGGAAGGATCGTGTGTTGATCGTCCTTCGTCTCAATGGCATAGACATTGATCGAGATGGCGTTGAGATTTTCAAACTTTTTAATTTGACTCAACGTTACTGGGAACTCAATGTCTTTAAAATTTAATACGTCCTTATAATGCGGATAAGAGGATTTCAGACTCATATTACTTTTAGCAGGATGCAGAGCGGCCACCACTGCCCACGCGAAAC
>NW_012087628.1:0-349 GCF_000956235.1 Wasmannia auropunctata | reverse complement strand
TAATGCTACCAGATGATCGTTTCGGTTTTACATCAAGTCCTCTTCAGTAGTCTTTTATAAAATATTACATATGTGTCGCTTCATCTTCGTGTGTTACATATATAATTGTCCGATTTACTCGTATTACATTTTTAAACATTTTGTTAAGGATCATAGACATAAATATTAATATGTATATGCTATTAGTCCTGTATTATGTTGGATGATTTATAATTACGTAATGCAACTGAAGAATTAAGAAAATTTAATATTGAACAACTTTAAATAAATATTTTAAATAAATATTCAAATATTGAGCCGTTTAAAAAAAAACTTTATAAAGTACGAGACATCTTTACAGATCGGAAGA
>NW_012087627.1:0-365 GCF_000956235.1 Wasmannia auropunctata | reverse complement strand
AAAATACGTGTATACAAGCAATATAAACATAGAACATGCAAACATAATCTTGTCGTTTGTCTTGAGAACTGCCATCCTCCTCTGATTGGCTGAAATGTTATGATACAACGATCTAATATGACTTATTGTGGATGCAAATTTCCTAAAATTTGTGACTAATAATTATGAATTACCACTAGTATGATATGAGTAGTGACTAATGGCTTATTGTAGAAAGTCCCTAATAGAGACCGGTATTCATTGCCCGTTTTTATTTTAAGATTATCTTAAGTAATGTCTTAAGCCTGGATCACATAAAATGCATAATGCGGCATAGGCGTAGCATAAGACGGTTAAACCAATGAGAATCATATACAAATCAATAT
>NW_012087626.1:0-498 GCF_000956235.1 Wasmannia auropunctata | reverse complement strand
CGTCCAAAACTAAGTGTATCCCTTAATATTTAATTATATTGATACAGAATAAATACGAAAACATTGCTTTGTAAAATTTTTTTCACCTTATAATTATGATACGTATAAATAACTTATATATAGGAAACGGGAGCCGATATACTGTCATACCTTCGTTTTTAGATTGTATTACTTAATCAAAAGCTATAAATGAAAATTTATCAATATAAATACAAACGTGGAAGCCATCTATCAAATAATATAGCAATTTTTTGTAACATTGTTTAGAATTTGGTATTATTTAATACTATATTATTATGACAAATATAAATGAGCCTCAAAATCAGCAGAAATAAGAGAGATAAATATAAGAAAAAAAAAAACATAAATAAAATGATTTTTTAAAGCTTAAAACATGTGAAACAATCAAATATTAACAATAATATACCCAATACTGTCTAGACTAAATAATTTGTAAATGAATAAAAATGTCATTTTCGCATTGATCGGAAGAGCACA
>NW_012087625.1:0-875 GCF_000956235.1 Wasmannia auropunctata | reverse complement strand
TATTTTATTTTTTTATTTAACATGCATATTTGTATGTACATGTATAATACGCATATTTGTATATACATAATTTTTTATTTAACATGCATATTTATACATATATATCATACGCACATTTGTAAATGCAAGATGAATTAAATTTAACTGCACTATTACTAACAAGGAAAGGGACTCAAGTGTCCCCCTTTAATTTTAATGTATTAAAATATTTTAGACAAAACCAACAATTAGGCTACCACATACACCTGCCCGTTCACACTATCAAGGGGTAAAACGCCTCTTAGATTTTTTTATTTCACAGCGAATATCGTCGAAACTCCGACAGATAAAAAAGATTTTAACCAAAATTTAGTGGCTTTAAAAGTATTTTAAAAATAAAATTTTTTAAGTTATAATTTTTTCTGTCTGTCGTAGTTTCGACGATATTCGCTAAAATAAAAAATCTAAGAGACGTTTTACCCCTTGAAAGTGTGAACAGGCAGGTGTATGTGGTAGCCTAATTGTTGGTTTTGTCTAAAATATTTTAATACATTAAAATCAAAGGGGGACACTTGAGTCCCTTTCCTTGTTAGTAATAGTGCAGTTAAATTTAATTCATCTTGTATTTACAAATGTGCGTATGATATATATGTATAAATATGCATGTTAAATAAAAAATTATGTATATACAAATATGCGTATTATACATGTACATACAAATATGCATGTTAAATAAAAAAATAAAATAGTGAAAATGAGCATTAGTATATAATATATCCACACATTCTCTCAAGAACAGAAAGACAAAATAAATTAAATTTAATTATAAAGAGCTTTATAAGAAAAAGGAAATAAATTAAATAATTTTATTATAATATTATTGATAGCTTTATATA
>NW_012087624.1:0-483 GCF_000956235.1 Wasmannia auropunctata | reverse complement strand
TTGACATACAGATTATTGAAAATACACGTTGGAGGTAAATTATCATTACGAAAATATGTCAAACAATATTTACAAATATAAAAAGTGTTTGTTAAATCGATCTTTAAATAATTTATTAATCTTTGCCAACATATTCCTGACAAAGGCTTTCTAAATTTTGTTCCATCAACAATGTCTCTTCGAAAACATAATTTTTCACATGACAAACATACGAATTGTGGTATATCCATAATTCGTTTAGTTAATGCAGTAAAAGCTGACGAATATTTTGACATTATTTCGTCCTCATTTAAATTTATATTATTGTTATTTATTATTGAGGATTCAAATACTCGAGGGTTTAACGACCAACGCCACCTTTGCCGGACCCCTCCGCTCACTGCGGTGCGCCGTTCTGTTACGATTGTGACTGTGGGCGATAATCAAATGATATACTTGCTTGCGCTTCCGCCCGCGGTCATATACACATGGTTGTAACGTACT
>NW_012087623.1:0-720 GCF_000956235.1 Wasmannia auropunctata | reverse complement strand
TTCTCCTGTGAAGTGAGCGCGAAGAGCCGCACATACGGCACGCTACGTTCCTGCGTACTCCGGCTAAGCGCGATCTGATTGATTAACTTTATTCGTTAATAACTCTGTAAATAATGGTCTGAGCCAAAATTGAAAGAAGAACTTTTAGTTCAAAATTTCATTCTCTTTCACGCCTTGAAATATTAATTAAGCGTTACGGGACACCCTGTAGAGAAGGTATCTATTTCTATAATTTCTTAACAATACCTTAACAGTATCTTATTTAAACGATTAAATACTTATCTAAACATATATGTTTTTTAAGCAACTTATGAGTTATCTAATGCAATCTGACAATTACGATTTGCTTTATGTGAATCTATACGTATTTATGTGGCTTTGTGTGTACGTATATATATATTTATTTCGCATATATATTTCACATAAAAAGAGATAGAGATCCAATTGAATAATTATAGAGTGAGATAGAAACGTAAAACGATAGAAAACGATGAGATTTTAATAATAAATCATAAATGTACGATTAAATTTTATAATCTTATCTGTCAATAACTGTTATACAATAACCGAAATAAGTCTAATCGTTTATTATATGATAGTTATTTACAGATAAAATTATAAGATTTAATCGTACATTTAGTATTTAATTAAATTATATCGTTTTCTATCATTTATTCCTATCATTTTAAATATACACATGTACATACACATATACATATA
>NW_012087622.1:43263-45936 GCF_000956235.1 Wasmannia auropunctata | reverse complement strand
GAGACAGGAATATCCATAGGCAAAAATTCAGAACAATTGGGACAAATATAATATATTATAATTTCATTAGGTACAGGAAATTTTTTCAAAAATAAATATTTAGATTCCATGACGGAACAAGGTAAATGGCAATTTATTAATTGCAACAAATGATCAATACTTTTGTCCTCTAAATCCCATCTGATAATAAAGCTCATTATGAGAGCTGCACTTCATTAGTTAAACGGCAGCCTTTATAAAGAAGAGGATCTCGTTCATCCTATAACAAATAATATTATAAATAGCTACGTATATAAGCAAATTAAATAATTTATTGTTATCTGACACCCGCGATTTGTGAACACTATCATATTGGTTTCCATACTTAATACAACCTTGATCAAAAAGTTCCCGGAATTCATTGAGAAAATTCAAAATACAAGTTTATTCATCAAAAGTGATATTGTCCTCTTCAAAGTACTCCCCATCGACTGCAACGCACTTATATACCAGCGCTTGATCCAGCTCTCGAAACATTTCTGGAACTCTATTGTCGGTATAGCCATCAGAGCCGTCTTTGATTTTTCCATTACCTCCTTTCGGCTGTTAAAACGCGTAGTGGTTTTTTGACTCGATCGAACAGAAAAAAATCGCAGGGAGCCATATCAGGTAAATTTTTCTGTTCGATGGAGTCAAAAAACTACTACGGGGAACGCGTTTTAACAGCCGAAAGGAGGTAATGGAAAAATCGAAGACGGCTCTAATGGCTATACCGACAATAGAGTTCCAGAAATGTTTCGAAAGCTGGATCAAGCGCTGGCGTTGCAGTCGATGGAGAGTACTTTGAAGGAGACAATATCACTTTTGATGAATAAACTTGTATTTTGAATTTTCTGAATGAATTCCGAGAACTTTTTGATCAAGGTGGTATTCTTAATATGTCACTTGGCGGAAATTATAAACACAACTTTAATACGGTGCAGACCGAGCGATTTTTTGATTGCTTCCTTTATACTAACTTTATAGTATGATCTCTGTTCAGCACATATGACTCCGTTTTTGGTGAAATTCATTTATTGTTTTGACTATGTTTCTTTCGATTATTTATGCGATTCTGTATAATTTATTTTATTTTAATCACTGATTACATAATGCGTATTTTCAATGTTTAACTATTAATGCAATTGAGAAAGTCTTAGTAAGGATCAAAACTAGTTTTGTGACGTTTTATACTGGAAAATTAATTAATAAAATAATTTTTATATTGTTCGTCTTTAGCCGCTTATTCTTATTAATTATTGTATTTACAACAACGAGCGAAAATTATTAAGAATTTTAAAGAATTTATTTTCGTAATTTCAAGCGATAAGCTAAATTCTTTAATTTGCTTATATATGTAGCTATTTCTGTATCTTTATCGTATACGAGTCTATAGAAGCTCTGCAACAAATTACACTTCTGTTTGTTTCTTTTAATTGTAATCTTCATCCATATATATCGTAAGTTATTTTATAGTTCAACAAGTGTAGTAATATGGTACATAGCCTCTCTTATTCACAGTTGTTATTATAGCTTTCTGCTAGCTGTCGCGTCATCCTTTCTGTCAGTGCGTTCATTTTCCGGTTTATTCACAGTCATCACTTCATAAAGATTGTTAGCACGTTGTGTAATAATCTTGGATATAGAAAAAGCATGTAAGGATAAACAGACGGAAACTGGTGATGGCTGCAGTATATGCAAGAAAACAAATCACACTAAAGCTTGTTATTTTAGAAAGAATAAAAATTAAAAATATGATAGTGAAGATAAAGTGTCTTTTCGAGCTTCAAAGTTAGAAGAAGGAGATATATGGATAGTTGACTCGTGAAGTTCAACGAACATGACAAGCAAGTATGAAAATATAAAGAATAATAAAAAGATTAATATGAAGATTGGAGTAGCGAAGGCTAATGAGTCCACGACTGCAAGAGAATCGAGTACGCTGGAGTTCAGGAATATTATAGTAACTTGAAAGAAGTTGTTCATATTCCTGAGTTGAGCACAAATCTTCTTTCGGTACGGATCATAACAGACAGCGGTGGTAAAGTTTTATTTACTGATAAAGAAGTAAAAATAACTTATAACAATAAAACAATAATAAAAGATAAAAAACTCAAGAACAGAATAAAAATTCTTTTTTGTTTTTCTGAAAAAATTTGTGATCTTACTAAAGATACATGAAACAGAATTGTAGCACAATAGGATATACAGAATATGAAAGTATAAAAATTCTCATAAAGATCAAATTAGCAGCAGTATAGATATACCTGTATCGCGAATAAATAAAATGGATAAAATATGCAAAATTTGCATGGAAGCAAAGCAAACAAGATCGAAGTTCAACATTTCAAGAGTGAGAGCGAAGAAGCCACTACAGCTGATTCATACGAATGTGGTCCGATAAATCCCAAGACTTAGGATAAAAATAAATATTTTATCACACTGTTGGATGACTACACGCATTATACTATAGTGTATCTACTCAAAACAAAGAATGAAGCGGTTGCTAAAATTAAAGAATATATATACAGGGTGAAAACTGAATGGAACACAAAAATTGCAAAGTTAAACGGCGGAACACGCACTGATACGTACACGCGGTATTAATTAGACATTGTATTATTAAATGACGATTTATGATAGTCAAGATTGTAG
>NW_012087622.1:12959-42708 GCF_000956235.1 Wasmannia auropunctata | reverse complement strand
GTGTGCTCTTCCGATCTTATAATTATTTCTCGAAAATAATACTTCGGAAACTAACTTTATCACACATGGTTGAATTTAAAATTTAAAATTGGTAAAAATTTAATTTTGGTAAAAAAAAACTGAAAAAATTAAAAAAAAAATTTAAGCACATTCCACAAGGTTCGTAGCTTGAATGGGTGACCGCTTTAGGAATATCGTAAATAAGTTTCCAAATTTATATTTTTAATCACAATTTTGTTATATATATATTCTTTTTCATTCTCTAATATATGAAGCTAATTAATAAAATTTATTGTATTTAAAACATTTTAGCAAATTGGAATGGTCAAGAATACATCAAAAATTTATGCAATTTGACATCATTTTAACAAACTAAAATTTGATTTTACTTTAATATCATTTTGATGTCATTTTGATCTTTCTGTTCTCCTTGGGAAGACAGACTTGTTAATTTGTCAACTTTATTAATAGAACAGAATATTGTTCAAACCATTGATCTAACTGAACTTGTTTCTACTTTTTCTATGTTAAAAGCAAAAAAATGAAAATATAGGTTACGTCTTTTAACTTATTATATAGATGAAGCCTTAATTCTAATACTAAATTCCAAGTTTGGCTACATTTGGCCGTATTTGTTTATTACAGAAAACCGCATTTGAAATCTGGACAAATACAGTTTTCTGCAGTAGATTATAAATAAAGTTAAATGTGGCAAAATCTTTATAAAGCTAATTTTACAAGAAAAATTTTTTACAAGGCACGTTTCTTTTGAATTCAATGCAATAAAAGATAATAACAATTTTTTAAATTATAAAAATATGAAAAAGCAAAAAAAATCTAATGCAGACGTCTATGCTAGTGTATGACGACCCTCTCAACCCTATATGAAACGCAGAGAGAAAATTTGACTAGTTTTTAATTTTTTATGGCAATTATATACTTATATTTATTTTGTGTGTATGTTTAATAATATACCTTATTTGGAAAAATAACGTCAGCGGTTTCTTCTAAGTTAACTGGAAGCACTTTGTTTTTTCTCGCGTGGAATGTTTAAAATATTTAAAATGTTATTTGTTCTGAAGAGGCGCATATTATTTATTCGCCTAGAGCGTCAACATTTCTTGCGCCGGCCTTGGACATATGCTTACGTAAAATCATTGTGCATTTATCTACAACTACGATTTACGTTTATGAACTTTGTCGGAACGTGCAATTACGACCATCTTTCTGTGTCGGCCTTGCTGCTAAATACCGGTTATAGGATTGTCATAAATAATATCTTAAGATACTAATGCAGCTCTGTGATTGGTTTATGACATCTTAAGACTGTTCTTAAGACAGTTTTACATATAAGAATATTACATATATGAATACCATGTATAATTTATTTTTATTTCAAGTCCATTTAAAAAAAATCAATATGGCTCTGTAACGCAACATTTTAAAACTATACTTAAAACGATTTTAAATATGTAAAAGAACTGAGACTTTATAAATATAAATCAATGTCAAGTTAACAACAGCCGTACCTCTAGACTTTTATTCATTCTTAGACGCAATTTACCGGAAACTAACGCATCGACGGGACCATCAGAAAGTACAGTGTTAAAAAAAGTGCAGCACAATAGTGACAACGCGTTAATCATCAAGTGCTTGTTGAGTTGATCGTATCGTATGCATAAATTTAATAGTCGTTCTGATCGCTTCACTTTGTTCACATACGCGCTGAGTTCTGAAAAAAGGTGTACATACATAGTTTTCTTCCAAATGTTAATATTTACATAAATATTTCTTAACTATAAAACAATAGACAAAGTGTCAATGACGTGTCTGTGCGTATCCTTAAATTCCCAACTTCTAATTCTCGTTGCAAATCATGTCTTTTATTGTAGCTACGTCAAGTTTAATTTACTTTTTAATAAAGATGATTTTCTCGATTATTCTATTAATTCTGTTTTCCCCGACGTTTTGCTCGATTATTAGTTTAATTCTCAATTACTTGATTATGATAACTATACTGTTTGTAATTCAGAAACAAGATAGAAAATGTCGGAATCTAAAGAAACAGCAGACGGCATCCGATAATAGCATAAGGGAACAGCAGATTGATTTCAGTTGTGGAGATACCATTCTTCAATACAAAGATGGCAAATATTATTATTGTTTAGTTATTGTTGTACGTTACAAACAAAACGTGTACTTCTCTTTAGCAGTATTTAATAGTGCCGATGTAACAAATTATTGAAATTATTTCTACATAGGTGGACTTGGCAAGGAAAAAATGCCTTATCAAATTTCCTGACAATTCATTTTCCTGGTTGTTGTTTAGAGAGCTGAAAATATTGGATGAACTACGGAATGAGCAATCGCTGCATATTGTTTCCGAGAAATCTCAGCCTACAGTTGACAATGACGCCACCACCAGTCTTGGCGATCACCAAATATGTCATCAGGTACATTTTAAATTTAATATTTGATATCTAAAATCATAGAAATAAGGATTATTTATTAATTAGAGACTGATAGGGAAAGAAAGAGAGAGAAATATATAAAAAATGTATGTATGTTTATTAAATAAAGAATTAAAATAAAATTAAATGTATGTTTATTAAATAACGTATGCATTTACAGCCTAGAACATTAGCATCACAGTTGAAGTCGCTGAATTTGAGTCACAACCTGTTAACTTACGTGCCCGCTAATTTTGAAGTGTTCGAAAACCTTGAATATCTAAACTGCGCTGCAAATCAAATCATATTTCTCCCATCGTCGCTATCAAATCTGAGCCGCTTGAAGCAGGTCAATTTATCCAACAATCAGATCATGGACTTTCCACTGATGTTCTGCGGCCTCAAGCACTTGAACGTTTTAGATCTGTCCGGGAATCGGCTTACGATCGTGCCGAACGCCGCTGTCGGCCTCTATGTGATCGAACTCAATCTCAATCAGAACAAAATCGCTACCATCTCCGAAAATCTAGCTGTTTGTCCGCGATTGAAAACGCTGCGGTTGAAAAACAATTGCTTACAGCTAAGTTCGGTGCCCCTCAGACTTCTCAAGAATTCTAAGATCTCAATGTTGGAGCTAGAAGGGAATTTTTTTGAGATGAAACAATTCACGAATCTGGACGGTTACAACACGTACATGAAACGCCATACATCACATACAAAGCAGACAGGAAGCATTAAGAAGAAATGTTATTCAAAAAAAAAATTTGTTACTATACTATTTATAATTATTTTGATTTCCATTGTAATGTTATTAAGAATCTTCTATTTTGAGTTGAAATTGTTGCCATAAATCGCTGATTATCAATACCAAAGCGTCCCATATTGAACAGTTATTTATTTGTAATAATTTGACATTAATAACATTTAGTGTGTCTTTCATAAAAATTTTATATAAAATAATAAATTGTAATATATCAAAATGAACGTTGTTGTTTTTGTAATATTGTTACAAATAAAGCATTAAAATTAACATTTTGCAAATAAATTTACTAATCAATTTTTTCTAATTTTTTATATTTCTGATTATGCTTACGTATATAATATAACAAATAAATATTAGTTGTTAGACTATAGTAACATACTGTAAACATATATATAAAATACTTATATATGTATATAATGTATATATTTTATAAAAAATTAATTCTAAAATAATTAAATATAGCAATAAATGTTTTTTAAATAAATTCTTCAAGTTTTTTATCTTTGATATGTCTGTTATCTAACAATATAAATTTGATTACATTAACAATAGTTGTATCTATCTAAAATAAATCTTTTATTATGAGAAAATATGTCTTAAACATATTTTCCCTTTCAATTTATTAAAAAGAAAGAATTAGAATAGGATATCAATTTTTTAAAATATTTTCCTTTATCCTTGTAAAATATAATCATTATGAGTTTTTTAATTTATTTACGTAAATACAGTATCAATATTTGACAAAAGTTTGTTTTTTCTTACTTTACATAAACAAAAAAAATAAATGATTTAATAGATATTTCGATACTCTATAAAATACTTCATTATTATTCTGTTTCTCTTCCTCTCCTTCTTTTTTTTTCTCACACATTTTCCTTTATTTCTTAATTAATAATTTTTTTCTTTTCAAATCACAGATCTATATCTATATTACATAATTGTGTTTATATTTAATGCGACTGTATTTTAATAATTATTTAGATATGTCAGGGTTGAGCAGCAACTAGTTAAAGATTTAAAAGTTATAATAACTTTTAACTTAACTTAGGTAATTTTAAACGAGTTAATTGTTAACTTCAACCAGTTATTTTTAAACATATATAAATATATTTAACTTATTAACTTATTAACTTTTTTCTAACAATAAGTTAAAATTTATCTGTTTAAAAAAAAAAATCATTTTCATATAAAAACAATTATATTTCGTTGTTATTTTATATACACTTAATTTCTAAATAAAATGTTAAAATTATTTAATAATTTATATTGTAATTGTTTTTTATTTAGTGTAATCTCATTTTAAAAAATTACGACATTCTAATTTATATAAATGATGTTTTTCAAATTTAACTTTTAATTTAAAATTAACGCAACTTTTAACTAAGTTAGTTTTTTGTTCATGCAACTTTTAACTTAACTAAATTAATTTTGTAAGTCATTAACTTTAATTTAAGTTAGTTTAAAAAAGACATTAACTTATCCAACTCTGAGATATACTTATTAGAATTGTTAACAATTGTTATAGAATTATAAAAAAGCAAGATTAAACAAAAGTTATGATTACAAACAATAATATTACATATATGCATATGTATATATACATTTGTGTGTTTTTGCCGTTTTAAATACAGGTGCACTTACTTATCGACTTAATCATTATTTCAGTATAGTTGAGAAAATGTAATCTTCAAACGATCCGTTAGATTTCTATATTTGCCGCTGTGGATGTGGAAGATACCTTTTAGAAAACAACATATTTTGTTATAGAATTCAAAATATTAATACTGTAGAAGTATCTAATAGAGATATAGAATTCCAATAAAGTTGTCACTTATCGATTTGAAAAGAGCTTCATGCATATATCGCTCACATTCACAAAAATATCAATAAATGGTGATAGCGACATATAAAATGTCAAATTGTCCTTTCTATATCTCCTCTCTTCCTTTATTGCATTGCCTTCAAAATCTAAAAGATCCTCTAAAAGGAGAAGTACTGATACAATGTGCTTTCTTAATTTCTAACGGAATATCGATGCTGAAATCAGTTAAAATAAGAAATACACTATTTATACTTATTGTAGGTCTACAATTAAAATTAAACTTAACAAAATAAAATAGATTAAATAAAAAATTTGCAGAAATTGAAACAACAAAAACTACAAATTTAAATTTATTGTGTGATGTTTACGGACAATAATAATCATTTCTAGGACGATTCTTACCGACTCGAATATATATTACGTTGCGCTTTAAATATTTAATATGTAATATGTATATACATTAACCCTATTAGTACAACATTGGCAAATTCATTGGCGCAATATTAGAGCTGCAATGTATTTTCAATGTATTTATATTGTCCAATATTGCGCCAATGAATTTGTCACTATTGTGCTACTAAGAAATATTACATTTAGAAACATTTATAACATTAGAAAAATTAATGAAATCATTTAATTAAGAATTTGAGTTATAATTGGATTAGAAAACAAAACTATAAAGATCATGTGTTATATTATCGAAAAGTAAGATAAATGGCCTCCATTCCTCCATCACTCGACGGAAAACATAAAAAAAGTCCATTATTATTTTTGGATTAACAAAATGAGATAACATACAAATTACTAATTGTAAGTCAAATAATTCGTATATTTTATTTATTTATTTATTCAAAAACTGAAAATATATAGTTATAACCAAGCTATTCCACTTTCATTGTCTTAAATTGAAATATCTTAAATCTATGAGACTTAATTTTCAATGATCTAATACGATACAGAAATAGACGGATGTCTCGTAAATCAATTTTATTAAAGTACCCGCAACGATGCCAATTACACGCTATGACTGGTGTAATAATAATTTAGTGGAACAACAGTGATGCAAGGAAACTTGGGAAAACGAAGCAATATAGAAACCTTTGTAATTGCAAGAAATGCGTACTTCCGTATTTTACGGCGTCACAAATTGCATCGCACTTATTTAACTCTTGCTTATGTTTGCATTCCAAATACTTTTATATTAAATTTAATTTTTTATATCCTTTTTGAATACAGCTGCACAAATTTCTTTTTAAATTTTTTGACGAATTGTTAGTAAATTTTTTAGTTATATATGTTTAGTAATATGTTTAGTTTTCATTTGATAATTATAATTAAATTTTTTATTATTATTTAATTAAATATTAAGTGATATTTAATAAAATTTTTTTGAAAGAAACTGAAAAAAGATATAAAAGGTTATATCAAAAAAATTGATAATTATTTTATCCAAACACATTTTTTATAAATTCATGTTATTCCTTAAATTACAATTCCTCATTTTAATGACAATAAACATTAATAAATTGATGTCCATTCTCACAATTGAGCTTAATTGTTCCATAATTGTTGCTGAAACAAGTGTTTCTTAATCACTATAAATTAATTGTAATTAAGTAGCATCAACACTTATAGCAAAATTGGTCTGTCGAAAACATCACTGAGTTTTTTGCTACACTAAACGCGATTAAATTATAATATCATAAAAACTTTTATATTTTTGTTTTTATTGTTTTAAAATATTTATTGTTAAAAGTAATCGTTAGTTTTTTTTGAAAAGCCGCTCAAGAAATAAAAGTTGCTATTATTATTGTTATTATAATGAAAACAAATATAAGAAAAGTTCCATCGATTTTTCAAATAAATTTCGATTTGTCAAATAAATGTTTTTTTACACGTTACAGATCAGAAAATTTTTTTTATAAAAGATTAGATAAATTAATAAATTTTTTAGACTTTTAAGAATCAATAAACAAAATCAAAGATATTATGTACTTACATAAAAAAAAAGAAAATGAATTTTTTGTCCACAAAATTTAAAGTATAATAGTAACAATTACATCATATAAAACCAAATGGCGGACTGAATTGACTCGCGAGTTGTAATTTACCAACTCTACAGAATAAAAATTTTTTTTTATTATTTCAAATGTTTCTGAGGGAGTTTTAAAAATAAATAATGTTTCAAAAATTCAATCAGAAAAGTCACGGCTCAAAGTAAAAAAATTGTCAACTTTCGTGTAACAAAAATCTAAAATTAGCACCCTACTTTTATTATAATTTTACAGCGCATTTTTCCGTTTCACCTGCGCTTTTTTATTTGCTTACTCAACCACTTATCTTTTCCTAGTATACTTAATTTAGCAAAATTTCCGGTTGTCATCGTTCTAGCTTTGAAGCTTCGCAGAAAATGAACGTCAAAGTGCGCAAGCGCTATTTCTCAATGGACCGATCCTGATGTGGAAATTATTAGTATTGACACCTTCTTTGACCATTCTAACATCAATCGTACGATTGGTTAAACTTTCGCGACCGCTTCTGTTTTAAAAACTTCACGTTGAATGCCGTCGGCGTATAAGCTATTGTGCTACCATGCAAACCCCTCGTCGGAGTGCAGCAGCAGCAGCAGCTTCGTCGGTACAGTTGCCGCAACGTGAGCACGTGGCACGGACTGGCGGACTTCGTCATATTGATCGACCTGAATCCGTGCTCCGGTCGGCGCGTTGACTAGCGCGCTTGTCAGTACCCTGAAAGCGCTTGCACGCTGCATTTATACAGCGTAATCGTGACCGCATAGTCGGATCGTGGGATTTCGCGAGCTGCATCGTGCTGCATACCCTCGTACCCTCGTTTACGCGCGTTTCACCGTGCGTCTCGCTATGCATCGATGATGTAGACTCGTCGATAGACGCGCTAGGGTGTCTGAACTTGAAGGAGGTGTAGGCACAGAGCCGTGCCGGATCTCGTTCTGGAGGTTCGACAATCGAATCTGAGATCGCGACACGCGAGGGATGACCAATAAAAAGAAATAGATTTTGTGTTCGTGTCGTCGTTTGAAAACAGGACGCCAGTGTTGTCACGAGACATCTACTTTGTTAGACTCGGTGGTGCAATAAAAGTATGTAGTTAGGCATATAAATGCGTTAAATCTGCTTTCCGGCCTGTTTCACAGATATAAAGTGACGCATTTCGTGCAGTTTTGCCCCATATTCTAATTGCGGCTGGCAAATATCCTATAAGTTAATTTGTGATTAATGTGGAATGAGATCTAATGATTTTACGCATAAATAATACATAAAATAAAGATTTTAATCTATGAAATTGGACTTAAGAATTTTCGAAAGTGTTAAATAACAAATCAGCAATTATTGCTGCCGAGTAAAGTATAATAAATACTCAACAGAAGATGTTGAAATACAAAAAGGAAATTAACACTTTAATATACATTTATTAATTTTTATGAAAGAAAAAGGTAAAGTATCTTAGTTTTTTCAAAGAATTAAAATAAATAAATAGAAATAAAAAAAGTATTTTGATAGCTTTCTTATTATTTCGAAAATCACGATTACATAACTGCTTTTATAATGATATCAAAGTTTTTATCAATCTTTTCTGAATTCTCATATACTTTGCTGTGTAATTATATTTATTTCAAAGGTATTTGAATGTAATATTTTTTATCATAGAATATACTAATTGATTTTAAGATAAACAATGTATTAATGAATTAATACTCTAACTTAAAAATCTTTTAACATGTAAACATTTAACGTTACAACTTAATGCTACGTAATTACTTAATATTTATTGCTGTTATTACCAAATTAATATCGTAATATCAGCTTGCGTGACCAGTTAAGCGTTTAGTGCGTTATTATCTCATCGAGCTGCTAAGTGCCTTAAATTAAGCATTCACGTTATGACAATTCTCAAATATGCACGTGTTATCTTATAAACTCAGAATAACAAGTAAACATATCAGATAACTAAATATCAACAATAATTAACAAATCAAAATTCAAAAAACTGATCTTTTTTTTTAACTTTTTGTTAAACTAATTTTTGTTTCGCATTAATTAAATGTTACCAATATAATGAATAAAATATTTTTAATAGCGCCAAACAATTAGTAAAATAAATATAAAAATATTTTAACAAATAAATTAAGTATATAATAAACACCAAATTTTACTATATTATCCAAAATTTTTTTTACAGAATTTATAAAACAAATTTGAATTTTATTAAAATTTAAGAGAATATTATTATTCTTTTATAAAATTTTAAAATTTATAAACTAGATTACTCTTTTATACTCATTGTCAGCTATATTTAAGATAGCCAAGTATAAAAGATTAATCTAATTTGAGCACTTATCTAATCGTATCATTTTACAATTTCTTTTGCTTTTGTTTAAGTAGATCAAAGTGAAATTAATAAAATATTTATTACAGATGATACTTTATAGCTAAATGATATCTAAATGTCTTCAGAAATTGTCCTAAATTTAATTTGAAGATCGATTCGTAATTTCAGGGACGGCACGAAGTATATGGTTGAACCGACTCGCTCTAATCGGTCGCTGCTCGATGTTTGAGAAAGTCTCGACATGACGCGGAGCTAAACAAAGTGTAAGGAGATCCTGCCGCTGTCAGCATGTGGACGAATCACTTGATAGTGGGTGAGTGTGCATGCGTCCTCGATGAGCTTTCCATTTAATCCCGAAAGGTTCTTCTATATATTTTAAGAAGGTAGCATCGTCGAACTGAAACAGGCTTCTCCCTTACGCAAATTCGATCATATTCAATGTCTAGTTTTTATTTCATATAATGAAATAATTAGAATAATTATTATAATCCTCTATTAATTGTGTTTGAAACTCGGAGAGAAAAATCCATATATCTAGAATATATCTGTTCTTTTAATGTTAAACTAGTTTCGAGAACATAAATGTTAAGATACAAATAAATAATCGTGGTTTACATACGTCAATACAAAACATCGATAACCCCGGATATCTAATCGTGTTAATTGGTTACCGCGGTCTTTTACTTGTATTTACTATGAGTCTATTACGATCTAGAAATCATAAGTGTTATATATTAGATTAATCAACATGCGTACGGCCGCTGCTTCCGTGCTGCTAGGTACGTGGACATCGTACGTACGTAAGATTCATGAAGAAAAAAATCGCATTAGAAAAATATAAAGGATAAAGATATACAAATCGATATTGTGCATTTACTGTTTCTTATATAAGGATTATTAACAGATTAAATAATTTTAATATCAAATTTTTTATAAACTTAAAATATAAGTCCTCTATATTTCAAGTCAAATGCGAAAATATTTTCAAGAGTGTGTCAGGCATCTCCAAATTGTTTTGGTTCACTAATAAAGACAATTATTGCTGAATGTCTCATTTGCGGAGAAACTTGCAATATGTTACAAATTGTAATAACGTTAAATTTATATATTTTATATTTGCAGAAGCAGCTACTTTTATTATTTTTGTTTTATCTATATTTTTATACTCGCTGTACTTAATCACGCGTGTTTTTCTCTATTTTTTTCCACCCTCTTATCTGTATTTTGTATACTTATTATGTATGTATATCTTCTGTACATATTTCTTATACTTGATATTCCATTACACTACCCCCTACTACTAGATATAGCCTTATGCTTCTTTAACAATAGCAGATACTGTACATCTGTACAATAATCGCCAAAATTTTATCACGGCATGAAAGCATAAGAATGTCGATTTAATTCACTTACCTCTTATAACGTTACTCGCTTATAAACATTAATTATAACAGCCTTATTCTGCATGGCGAATTATAAATATAACGAATAAAATACAATTGCTCTCGATATTGAAATAACTCTTTATACGTAACGCGTGGAAATTGTTAATCCTTTGGCCTTTTACACCGTCGCGTATTAAAATTATCGAAGATATATGAAAGAATTAAAAAGCCTGAAGTAATTGAGACAAAGTTGAATTACTACCTACGTCATATTCTAAATATACTCACGCATTATTTTTAACTGGTGCAAAATTCTATTCAATCTATATTATATTATGTAAGATTTCTAGCTTTCGCCTTTTCAAGCTTGTCTCTTCAAAATAAACGTTTGTTCCATAAGCATATAATTTAACATATGTTTCAAGGCTCTTTTAAAGCTGTACGACCAAGTTTGATTTGTAAATCACGCCCCAGATATTGCCATTTACTATTCTATACTTTTCTATAGTATGCTTTCTTATATATACACGTTTATATCGCATGTATGTCACATTCCACACATCCTATATCCCCCATACTCCATTCACTGTCACCAATTCTTTACCACCCCATAATCTGCGAGAGCGAAAGCGCAGCAAGATTAGAATCATCCAGCGAACCGAAAAATCTGGACGTGACTGCCGCACGGTCCCTCTTTGATCAATCGAGTGATAGCATTACCTATTAGCTAGCACAACTATAATCAGCGGTCCCCGACATCGTTTAATATCGGTATGCTAGAGCCGCGCTATAGAGATAGTAGCGGTTGTAATGGTAGTCACAACCACCGTAGCCGTATATATTGTACATACATAATAGCGTTAGTCCTCTCGCTTGCGTTTACCACACCGAACACATCGAGTGTTACTTAAGTTAGCTACCTCTGCGCACAACGCCGACGCACATTGCCTAAAGCCAGTAACGAATCTTTCGTTTTCAGCGGCAATTGTACTCGCGGTTGCCAACGTCTGTCATGCGGAGTGCCAGAGTGAGTGATTAAGCCAGCTTACTCTCCTCGGTATGCCCGTACCGTGTCGCCGGACTCGTTCGCTAGGGACTCGACGAAGCTCGATGAAAACTCGAATACGTCCGCGGCCAAGTGACTCTTGTCGGAGTATCCACCTCTTTCCACAGGGTGGAAAAGCGTTCTCTATCGGGAGTTAACCGATCGAGTATAGTTTTAAAGGCAGGAAAGAAAACCGGTTTTTTTTTTAATTTTTCCACGGATTTTTTCGGTTTCTTTCCAAAGAGGTAGAAAAATTCAATGGAAAATTTCACATATACATTTGACATTCATAAAACCTATCACATTTCACATTTGCAACACTTTGATACGCTTTTCAAAATTTTAAAATTTTATAACAATTAAGTATATATTTATTGCTGATAATGTTAAATACAAAAGAAATAAAAAAACAGAGTTAATGTATTTTTCAAATAAAACGTATGGCTCTTGACAATTATCATTAATAATCAAAACTCTTTAAAAATACTTAATATAAATATCAGTTTTAATTAATCTTTACACTGTTTGTTAGAATTGTTTTCCTAAAACAGTTTATTTAATAATAAATAATCCTCACTTCAAGGAATATAGTATTCAAATGTAAACATAAATATTAACTCATTATTAATTCCAGCGTTCATACGAGGTGTCTTATCTTAATAATGCTATAAAATACGAGAGCTATAACTTATAAGAGCTTATATCTAATTTAAACAAAAAATTTACACATTTTAACGAGTAAATAAATTACATAAAGTCACGTACATTATTTTATAAATCCCAATTCATATTTAATATGATAAAAAATATTAAAAATTAGACAGTATATCGTTTACATAGCAATTTTTCGCAAAGAAACCAATTTTTCGGAAAGAAACCGAAATTTTTCTGGTTTTTTCCAGCAATTTGAAAAAAGCAGTTTTTTTAAAACTATACGATCAAGATTGCTTACGTCCCGAACTGGACGAGAATTGCGTAGTAGAAAAACATTTCGCTTGGCAAAGCGTCACAGTTAGATATTTAAACGATCGAATTTTCAAAATCATGAGAAGTCTTTGTAAATCATATAGGTATCGCTCAGCGAATGACACAAATTAATTTTATTCTCGTCCAATTTCATCAAGCACATCACCGAAGCGCGCTTGTGCTTAATTCTTTATTGTGCCGTGAAAAAGTGAACGATGCTTAATAACTCGTTTTTTTTTTGAGCTTACGCGCGTGCCCATCGATACGCAAGGTCTTACATAAAAGATGTGCACTCGGGAAACTATGTGACCGCAAAGTGTAAGAAATTTTCCAATCGTGCACTTGACGACTTCGATTTTATTTGATCTTTTTTTTATAGGTATAATATAACGACTTATACTCTTAAGTCTAATATAACCGCTTATTTAGCGTTAAATATGGCTGCTTATTTGAAAGTAAATCATTTACAAGCGTTTATAATGCTCATTTAATATGTATTATAGTATAATATGTATGCATTATATAAATGTATCATTAATTATTCATTACTAATTATTATTAATTACTTTTGTTATTAACAAAATATCACAGAGTCATGTTTAGCACTAAACGAGGGCAAGAATATATAAACAAATTGGATGTTGTTAAAAATAAGTGGTTATCGTAGATGGATTATCATACTTTTTGACTTCGCGTACATTCTTTCCCGAGCGCGATGGAGACGATACATGGTCTTTGAAAACACATCTGTTTCACAGCTCGTTCCATTTACTGCTATGAATGCGATTCATGGACGGATCTCAGATGCAAGGATCCTTTCAACTATACGGCACTACCCAGAGACCAGCCACCGTTAATGACATGTAACGGATGCTGCGTAAAAATGGTCCGCAACGCAAAATCACGTAAGTACATTTATCATCTTTATAAAAAAATCCACTTTTTCTAGAAAGAATAAAAATATCTATTAGATTTTCCATAATTTTCGGACTATACACTTTAATTGATTATACTTAAAAGATTTTTTGAAAAAATAATTTATAATTATCACGATTCAAACACGTTTTGCAAGAAAGATTACGAAAGTGTTCCCCAACAATTTTGATGAGCTTTAATATATTATTGTTTAAACAAAAACGCGTATTTTTTATACATACTTTTAAGGAATAAATTCTTCTTAAAGAAAATCGATTATTCTTTTTCAAAGAAATATCGTCAAAATTGCATTTTTTTCTAAAGCAACTGTGTGTTTTATTTACATTGATCGATTTATCTTATTATTCTGAGCATTAAAATAAAGCTTCAATTATCAAGAAATAAATAGTTTATAAGATATTTCATGTTTTATGTCACGAAATATAACACGATAAAAAATAAAATATCTCGTAAAGAATTGATTTTTTGATAACTTTAATAATACTTTAATTTCTTGTTCTTTATATTTATAATAAACAAATATTTACGCCACAACAACTGCATTTAATGCTTTAGAGGGCATTCTATTATTATTTTAATAATACTATTTATGCAGAATAATTAGAGGACTCATATTACGTAAAAAAAAGTTATTTAAAAAAGGATATTCATATCTTTTTAGTGCCTCCACCTAAAAAAAAAAAATAACTACACCAAAATACGTCCCTCTCGAAGGAAAATTGTTCCACTTTCATCTGGAACAATTTTTTTGGATCATAAATATAATTTCGAAAAAAATTGAGTTGATTGAAATAAAACACCCGTATATGACTGTATTGTACTTGAGTATAATATCATTGTATTTGTCTTGTTAAATGCTTATTATATAATCTATAACTTTAATAGGTATATTTGCATTTAGCAAAAAACTTAAATGCTTTAACAATATTTTGACAATATTTTGATCTTTCCATGACTCTTGATAGACGCAATGATTCTGACAACATTGTATTCATTGACAACTTTGATCTATGCATCAAAACCTGTTAATTTGTATCTGTTTCGACCTGCAACGCAATAGATCATTTTCCTATATGTTTCTAGCATTCTTCTTTTAAAATATCGGTCTACTTCTAACTTAGCGACTGATACATGATGTCATATACTCAACTGACACTCGCAAACCGTTAGCATTTCATATTACTGCTTGCGTAACGATGTATGCTTACATTGTGTACAACGCTGGTGAAAATAAAAATTGAAACTTAAATCGAACGTAAAGGGAGAGTGACAGAAGCGTAAACGAAACTTCTTGGAGGCGAAAATTGAAACAACAGAATGTAAAGGAAGCGTTAACGCCAGTGAAAGAAATCAAAACTCAAGAAAATTAAAAGTTAAAGATAAATGATAATGAGAATGTTATGAGTAAAGTTTCCCTGGTGAAAATAAAAATTAAAGCGTAAGTCAAATGTAATGGAAGAGTGACAGAAGCGTTAACGCTTCCTTTACATTCCGCTATTTCAATTTTCGCCTCCCAGAAGTTTCATTTACGCTTCTGTCACTCTCCCCTTACGTTCGACTTATGTTTTGATTTTTATTTTCACCAGGGAAACTTTACTCACGACATTCTCATTATCATTATATGTATTTATCTGTAATCTTTAATTTTCTTGAGATTTAATTTCTTTCACTGGCTTTAAACTAAAGTAATACAGCATTAAAGAATCTATGATTTCTTAAGATATTAGTTTCATTTGTAAAATATAAATGTAATTGATATAAGCGCAACATGTATTTTATAACCATTGCATCTACATAAATCAACTAGTGGTTTTACATTGAAATAGTGCGTAATTTTGCTGCGCTTGCGTATTTAGTATAGATATATATACTTTGATTACTTGGTACTTTGGTTACTAAGGAACTTTCAATCATGACACTACGATTCTATTACATATTTAAGTGTTATGTACGTCGTCTAGCCATAAAAACTTCCGTAATTATACATACGGCGAGTGTGGCGTAACAGACAGCGCACTGCAGCGTACTGGTTTCTATTATGCCAAAGGTCCCGGGTTCGATTCCCGGTAGAACGATGTAACAAATTTTCATACGCACGCATCTCCTTTCTGGAGGTCTGGCAAATCACCGGGAATATCCTTTGCCGCGAAAACCTCTTTCAAAACGGCCGTTCGGAATCGGCTTTAAAATGTTAGGTCCCATATAAGCCTGTGTCAGCATTGCGCAGACTAAGAGAGTGATAGGCCAAATAAGCTCAATTTGGACTGCAGCGTCATTGATAATAATAATTATACATATACGATATCGAAATATGTTTGTTTCCATCGTTATCTTATTACGTGAAAAGAACGCGATAAAAATTATTATGCAAGCAGAAAGCGCATGAAGGATCGAGCGCAAACAGAGACGTTTATAATTAATTCTCGATCGCTTAATGATATATTAGAAAATAACTTTATCATATATGGTTGAATTTGTACTAAAATAATTTTTAATTTGGTTAAAAAATTTTCAAAGTTTTGGAAAACTTTTAAGTGGTAAAGGTATATAAACAATAAAAACTAAAAAAATTTTATTACTATTATAAACTTACTCTTCAAATCATATCTTATTTAAAACATTTTTTTTCTCTTTTATATCGTTTCGACGATATTCGCTTTGAAAGAGAATAATCAATTTTTTTTTATAAAAGATGCTTAAAAGTGCGTACAAATATAAAAAAAATATGTATTCTTTTCTTTGTCTAATCAATAACATATTGAAAGCTCATCAAAATCGAAGAGGGATACTTCCGTGACTTTTATTATTAGTAAATTATGGTATTATCCCAGCAAACACAAATTATAATCGCAATATTACAGCAAGATTGTAATATTTTTTTTGCAAATTGGAATGTTATATTATTACAGCAACATTGCAGTTATAATCTGTTTGTTGGGATGGCAAACAGTATATGTATATATGTATTAAAAAATTATTATAATAAAGTATTATAATCTATCATACTACCGATTATACACATATAATAATAAACATAAATTAATGAATATAAATATAAATTAGACTTTCACGTCCGCAGGAATTTACTTGCTGCTTATTATTCTCCTTTGTTTGCAGCGTACGAGAGCGTGAGGAGAACGTGCACCGCGCAGCTACAAATAAACTTATTCATGGTGGACCACGTGTGCATGATGGAAAGTACCGGCACTGGTCACATGTGCTTCTGTGAGGAGGATATGTGCAATCGTGTACCCCCGACCTCGCGCTCGAATCCCGTACTCCTGCTGATCCTGTCGACCATCCTTGTTCTGCGTTCGGCAGTCTTAGGAGCCTCCGCTTGCTTTGTAGAACGTTGCAATAATCACATCGTATAACACCAATTAATTCGATCCACCCATCGCAGTGGTGCCATATCATATCCTTTGTAGAAATTTTTAGCGATTCGACAACACGACCATTCGTCGGAACGAACGATTGAGTTGGCTTCGATTTCGAAGGCTTAAGATCCTTCGAAGGATTGAAGAAAGAGGCCAAGAAAGCATATAGAGCATGTAGAGACGGAACGATTGGCGTGTATCATTATAATCATTAATTTCGTGCCTCTTTCAAGCACGTGTTATCGATCCGTTGGATCGCATACAAATTGAATATATTAAATTTGTATAATATAAAAATTTTATCGAAGTTTTGCATATCTTACGATAGTTACTATATGCATAATAGAAAATGAGAATGTTAAGATGAGTTCGGTACATGTTAAATGCGCCGAAAAGAAATATATATATATATATATATATATATGTATATATAAATATTATAGATGTCTGCAAGATACATTCATGTATTCTTCCAAGAAACTTTATCATTCGCTATAATATAGTTCAAATTAATTTTATTAACTAACTTATGTTTTCCTCGGAAGACAGGCCCTTCGGGGTAAATGCAATATATGACAGCTAGGCCGCGCACAAAATTATACTTTTAAACGAAAGCTGAAAGAAAGCTAAAAAAAATGTTGTTAAATAGCGATAATAAATTTTAATATAAACTTATCTTGAAATTTGATATAAGATTAGATCATTACAAAAAAACTGCAACTTGTAATAAAAAAAATTTAATCTTCTCGTTTTCTATAGCAAGATTTGTCCAATTTGTGTGCATCGTTCGTTCCGATCACTGGCCTTAGACAGCATCGATAGTACCTAGGCGTTTCTCGTGTAGAAATCATCCCAATACTATCTAATCGATTTCTCTAATATTCTCGAAGCGAGTCCGAGTTCTCTATTAGTTGCTCTTTGAGCAAGCACGGCTAGCATCATATTGCAATACATTCGTAACATAAACATCGAGGAAGGAATTTTATTAAGAACAAAACGAGTTGTCAAAATATAACATAAAGTATTCAATATTAAATTATGTAATCTAAATAATCTAAATTTGAGTGATAGAAATTGCATTCAAATTTGATTTAATGCAACAATCCTATTAAGAAACCTAACTATTTTTGTAAAATTTATTTGACGTGTATTGCAAGTTATTTACTTAAATTATATAATTCTACAATATTCCTTGCTTAAATCTAGCATTCTTGAGGCTTCAAATATTGTGCAATTACATAATTTATTTTAAGCATTTATTGCGCTCATATTTTCTTGAATACTTTTAAATAATTAACAAAAAACAAAGTTATAATTAATAAATAGAATATAAATTTCTTCCTCGGCGTTAATGGGTTGCATGTACTCGACTGTCGTCTAGGAACATCGATGATGATTTAGCCATTTACCCTAATATTACGATAAAGAGAAGAAACAAAATGTGGATACTCTAGCTCTTGGATTTTTCTCACAACAATGCAACAATGCACTTCACTATGTGATTTCCTTTATTCTAATGCGACAATGTTCGACGCGACTGGTCGAGTTTCGTTCGATGCGAAAATTTATGAAGTAGCACAATAAAATTGCACGAGGTATGGACGCCGATTAAACACGACGTATTACATAAAAAATATTAATATATAATAGTTTCAGAAATTTTTAATTTTTTAATTAAAAGTTCAATAAAATAGAAAAGTAAAACTTTTTGTACATATAATATCTGAAATCTATAATTCCAAAATTTGTGTAATTTATTACATCTTTATATATAGATTTATATAGATACTTATATAACAGAAATGTTGGAAGGAAATTTTTTTGAATTATGTATTTTTTAATGTCTTTTGCGCGAATTTACTTAATTATGTACAAGATGGGACAATAACTTTATCAATCTGGAACATCACTATTTTTTTTTAGATATAAAAATATTTTAATTACGAATGACGGTATCAAGAGAGCCATAATATGCTGATAATAATTTTCTTGTTGTTTGAAAAGCATTTCCGAGATTTAAAGATTATCACTCTTTTTCGTTAAAATGGAATCACATGGTTTTTCTAACATAATATGACTTTTCTAAATTTCACTTAAACTTTGAAATCTCCGAAAGACCTCCACCCGCAGAAAAATTATTACCAGCATATTACGATCCTCTTAATATGCCATACAATATTTCTGTAGATAAAATACTTTTGTATATCCAAAAGTAATAGTGATATTTTAAGTGAATAAAGTTATTGCTACATTCTATGTATTAGTTTCTGCACAATTATTAGTCAGAGGTCTGTATTGTTCTACACAATAACTTTTAAAATGTAAAGGCTTATAATGTAATATTGATAATATATCGTGTTGCAATCATCATAAAATTATATGACAGTATCGATAATATTATAGTGACAAATCTGGCGTTTATTCGTCGTGCAATTCAATTGATTTAGCAGAACGCTTCCTTGATTGTATCCAATCATGATTCTCTTTTTCACTCTTCTATACATCATATCTCTCTCTCTCTCTCTCTCTCTCTCTCTCTCTCTCTCTCTCTCTCTCTCTCTCTCTCTCTCTCTCTCTCTCTCTTTCTCTCTCTCTCTCTCTCTCTTTCTTCCTCTCCCTTTCTTTGTTTCACATAACTTAATTACTTTTCTTTGGTATTGTTCTCTCATTCTTCTTACTCTATCACATCGTTATATTCTATAACTCTATAACTTCCTCATAAATACCTTTTGACCATTCTGAAAAAAAAAACATTCTTATACTCGAAATGAGAGAGATGGGAGATGATTGACTCTACAATAGAAGGTGAGCTTGTACGATAGAAAGACGTTCTACTTTAGAAGGCATGGTTGCAGCATGCACATCCGACAGACAAGGCCGACAAACGCAGAGAGAATTAATCGACGAGCAGCGAGGATGATCTTCTCAACTTCCAGAAGTTATCTAACTGCATATGCGCACGTTTTTCGAAACAAATGTATCTTTTAAAAATATCTTTTTATCTTGAAAGTCTTAGAAAATTTATAAATTAGACAGAGAGATATAGAACTTGGATAACAAAATAATTAAAATTTCCATTTCATGCTACATACAAACTTTTGTTCTAAAAAATATAAAGAATTTTGAGTCTTTTTGAATAAGAATCCTTAAATTCAAAAATTATTGAATTCATTGTTGAATGTTGTAACTGAACTTATAAGAAAATCTTATCTAGAATTTGAAAACTTAAAGATTCTAAAAATTAGAAATTTATTCTAAAAGTTTAACAACACAAAAATTTGCTAAAGATTTTTTAGAAATGGGCGCACACTTAAGAGCCTAAATATTAATAAAATTTCAAAGCACCTAGGAATAAATCGAGTTACACGTAGATAAAAATAAAGTTGAGTGCATGGATTGTAGCGTTTGTAAAGTTGTACGATTTATGGAAAGTCGACGCAAAACTTTTATGTTTAAACATAAATTTTACTCTTTTTTCTTGCACAATAAAGAATAATTTTATACATATAATATATGATATCTCGTACAAACAAATCAACAACTTGAATATATATTTATATATTTCTACATAATTTCATAAAAAAAATAAAAGGACAATTTTTATTTGTGCAATTTTATTTTTTGTAATGTTTTACACTTATTATTTTGTGTAATTATATTATTTTTCTAACAATAAGAGAAAGTACTTTCCTAATTATATTTTCTATTCTATTATCTAAAAATGTTTCATTATATTCTACAATATAATTTGTATAAAGACTTTATATTATATACAGTTTTTATACAAATGATATTGTAACTTTATAAAAAATACTTAAACCTAACTACATTGTGAAATATTTTATAAATAACTAAATAATATGTTTTGTACAGCTAATTAAAACCATGATCGATTAGAAAATAGCTTTGCCGTTCGACTTTCAAATAAACGTACAGCAACACTTTGCATGATACTGCATGATCCTATCGTTATTACTCTTGCGTGTGAACGAGTATTCCATTTTTACAGCCACTGGTCGAATGCAAACAGCGGCCACAATTTTTTAAAGAGCCTATTAGGTACACGTTATTGTGAGTTAAACAGGCAATCAATAAAGTCTCAAAAAGATTCAGAGCTACAGTTTCACGACTCCAAGCTCGTATGAATCCAAAAAAGATTGAATCCGCTGTTCGTTTTCTCCTGTAGCTCGTCCAAATGCAACAAGAACAACAGCATTAATGAGAATAACGGTTATAATAACGTTGACAACTATGATTACCCACGATACCTTCCACCCTGGCAACGCAAAGCAAATGAAAAACAAAGCACAACGTGGGCTTTCAGCTTTACTCGTGCCGCGACTAACAAATCTATCGCTTTTGACAAAAATTGATTTCATCTGTTAAATTGAGCTTATTGTTAGTCCTACTTGATCATTTGAAAAAAAAATCCGATTCTTTAGCAGAGAAAACTGTTGAATCGACTTACGGCACTGGAGCTTAGTACGTCAAAAGGGTAAATATCTGTGACACTCAATAAATATTTATATAACTATAGTACTTAAAATTGTTACGTCTATGTTACAATCTTGTGTAACATAAAAATTACAGCCACACATACTATAAGTATACATGCTCAGTATAATACTTGCTCATAATATGGAGTATATATAAAGCAATCAATTAATCTCATTGTTTTGCTTTAAATTATAATTCTCTTTGTGACGAGAAATATTGTGTAAAAAATATGAATGCAAAAGATTTAATGGTCGCTGACGTACGCCATTTAAAATCGATTGTAATTCAGTAGTGATGCAACTGTTATCTCTCTGCTGCAGACAACTTATATAGTCGATCGACATTACGATGGCTTGCAAGTGGCACGATCAAGCTGAACGCACATGTCCTCACAGAGAGGCTTTCGAATCGGAGCCTCTTGCCAAACAAGCTTCGGTGCTCGCTTCACCGATGGCGAGCAGACCGACGTTTCTCTGGCAAGCCATGCGGCTCGTGTCGCGTCATTTGTTCATTGTCGCACGCGCGGCTGCGAGGCTACTTTATTCATGTTTCTATCGCGATCTACGCCACTATTATACCATCCCCGTTTCTCTGTTCCTTCATTCTTTCTGCTACTTCATTCAGCATCCTTCAACATTTTCTGACTAACGCGTATTGTTCTTGAGTCAAATATAAGCGCTCGTGCTGTCGAAGAAAATGCTCAAGTTGAATTGCATTTTTACTTTACTTCGCCTAAGTGTTTTACAATCCTGTAAATCGAGATCTCCCTCTTTGAAAAATAGATTACTTTGATAAAACCAAACAGAAATTAAACATTAAATGCAATATTTAGACAAACGCTAATGTTTTACGATTATGAGTACAGGTAGTGACCAGAATTCGTCTTTTGTCATAATAAAGACATCACTTTATATGTTACTATCACATTTTAGTTAATAATTCTAAAGTTAAAATCTATTTAGAATATTTTTATTTAACTTCAATTCTTCTCTAACTAAAATATATTAAACATAAAAAAATGTTATAACAAATTTAGTTAAAATAAATTAGTTAAAATAAATGACCGATGATGAGAACTAAAAAATAAGTAAGACGAGCATATTTCTTCGTTTCACAACAGAAACGCAATGGAGATACGGGAACATTGATTCTGAATTCATGTTTATTGATAATAATCGGTTAAATCTGGCCTCGCAGCTGAAAAGTATCCACGTATAGATATTAAATAAAATCTATCTGCGATATGGATATTTAGCATATAAGAAATCATAGGAAAACATCGACGCAAGGACGAATATACATAAAAAAGAATAATTTTAATAGATAAGAATAATTTAGATAATTTATAGATAAAATATAAGAATAATTTATAGATAAAAATAAATAATTTTAATCCTTTAATCTGGAGATTGTATATGTAGATATACATAATATTTCTAATTTTATTCATATATCACACACAAAATATGATATTTAACATACAATAAATTAAAAAAAATTATTGTGTTTAAATGATTAATTAACAAATTATTTAATAAATAAACAAAAAATTTTACAGTTAAAGGATTAATTATTGAAATACATATATACTAGTATATTGTATTTCTAAACACCATCCGATTAGAGTATGTATATATAAATTATAAAAAGAATGTAATTTTTATTTCATTGTAATGTATTTTAAACAAATGTGATATGTTAATCTTATTTAGAATTTTAAGAGTAAATGACGACAAACATTAAATATATCTTTGTTATCGTCTGCGTCGATGAAATATAAATGACAGCAAACATGTCCCCCGTACTTAAATTGTTAATAATTAATGTATTTTATCATATCAATAGGCTTTAATCTATTTTTGCGAATTTTTATCGAAATTGTTAATCTTAAATCTTATTAATTATCTCGATTTATGAGATAAAAAAAGAAGAAATTTTACCAAAATGCCTTTATCATTAGTTTACTTTAATTATTACGGCATATTTTATCGCAAAACTTGTAAGTAGATATATAAATGATAAAGAACAAACAAATTTTATTAAGTTATATGAAATAATTGAAATATAAGCCATATTTCAATTTCTTCATGCGATTTCTTCATTTTATGATATTAATAATAAAGTAATTCTTAGATATCTTATTAATCTCTTAATGCTCAATTTTGTATTGTCATGTCTAGCAAACAATTCAAAACTATAACTTCTTGAAAAAATTAAAGAAAATGTATAAAACTGCTGAATATAGAATTAAACACATTTTCTTAATTAACATTGAAAGTATATTTTTTATGTACGTTAGTATATCACATGCGCATTCATTTATCTATCAACTTTTAGAAATCATTTTTACATGTAATATAAATAGCAATTATACTACTATATTGCTGAATGCCAATGTAGATTTTATTTGTTTTAAAATAATTTGAAAATGACACATGAATTGATCCAATTTTATAATATGCTATAAAATAAAGCGCTAAATTAAGATAATTAAAATACTAAATTAATTGGTTTTTAATTGCAAATTGTATATTAATTTGTACCAAATCTATGAATGTTAATTTTAATGATTGAATTTGAGCAGAATTCTACATGGCTGTATTTACGATCAAAAGGTTTTACAAGATTTAAATTAATTAAAGATTTATTTAAGATTAAAGAATTCACAAATGTAAAATTTATCTTTTAGAATGTTTCAGTGTCGTTATAATTATTACATCAATAATTATTAATAAAAAATAATTAAGATTTGATGAAATATAAAATGTTGTAAACAAGAGATAAACATAGAAAATAATTGAACAAATTTTTTTATTTGTATACGTAAAAATTATAAATAAATAAATGTTATAAAAATGTTACAATGTGTAGATATTTTACCATTTTTTGCAGCTTCTATTAGAATTTAGCGTTTCTTTAATTTTTTCGTAAAAATAAAACATCAATTCTCTCTATTCATATAAAATGTATATAATATTTTATGTCGTCATATTAGATCCGCCATTTTAAAATGTGTACTTCTGACCCCGTGTTCAGTAACAAAAAAAGAGGTGCCAAATTGTATTGAAATTCAAACATTTTTTTTAAATTTTGACACATAAATCGATACTGCAAGTTATCTGTATAATTTCGCAACATTTCGTTATTCGATATTTATAAGCTTTACTATTCAGAATAAAGTATAATCAAGGAATTAATCGTTGTAGATAGGCTCCGTCGAAATAAAAACATGTAGAGCTAATAAAGGATTAAAAGAAATTTAATATAAAGAACTCGCGAATCGTCATCATTTAATTTATCAAAATACTTGAGTCTTAACAATCCTCTACAAATAGCTTTGAAACGGTGCAATCGCAGTATGACTCGATTCTTGGAGGATTTTATAAACAATTTCCGAGCGTTTATGATATTAAGTTTTAATACTTCAAAAAATGATCAGTATTATAACGTGTCATTTCTGTACTTGCAAAATATATTTAATACAAATCCAATATATATAAAACAAGCCACGAACATGTGTAAAAATAACACAATATATTGCTTAAAAATAAATTTATACATCTAAATGTGTCATGTTTATATAAATTTTAAATTTCTTCGAAAATATTTTACAAAGCATCGCAAAAATTTTTTCAAACAATCCTATAATATTATCTCAAAAATAAAAATTTATAAAAGATTCTGTTTAAAATATTTAATATATACGTTTTGTATTTATTACTTTTAAATTCCTTTTCTTTTGAAGTGCGACACGATAGGCATGCTGCGAGATTGCACTTTCTTTGAATTTTCATAGTAATTCGTCTTTGTAAAGTGATTGAAATTAATATTTTCAAACAAATTAAGCATAGCTCATCCTTGTGAAAAACAAACAAATAAAGATTAGGCTAAACTAACGACCTTATTTAAACGAAGATGACCGCGTTTCTTATTGAAAAAAAATTTCCAATAACGATAAGCATTATACATAAAAAAGATTAACGTGGTACATGTTTCGACCTAGATTGGTCTTCTTCAGTCACTTCAACGAATAGTAATTATAGATAAAATATTACACAATAATATATAAATTAATACGAACGTTACATTCGTGAAGTCACATTTGATAAGAATGAACGATACAATTATGAGAACTTGTCGATGTAATGCGATTGAAACTTTCGTTCCGGCACAATTTCATTGTCTGATATATGAAAAATCCAACGGAACGATCAATCAGTTGGATTGAAAAGCAAGGATTAAAAAGTTATTTTTAAAGTCAGAGTACATAGAGTCAAATCGAAGCTTCCAAAAATCCAGAACAAAGATTTCAATAATGAGTGAGAGAGAAATTAAAATCGAACTGTTCGATATGTCAAATAGAGTAAACGTATTCAATTTCTTTCTCACTCATTATTAAAATTTGTTCTGGAAGCTTCGATTCGGCATTATCAACTAATCGATCATTCCTTTGGATTATTCATATACCAGACAATAAAATCGTGCTAGAACAAAGGTTTTAATCGCATTACATCGACGACTTCTTGTAATTGTAGCACATTCTTATCAAATTTGACTCTACGGATGTAACGTATTAATTTATATACATTTTATTGTATAATATTTTATCAGTAGCTACTATTCGATGAATTAGACCGAAGAAGACCAATCTAGGTCGAAACATGTACCACGTTTATCGTTGATCTTTAATTTTTATGTAACGCTTATCGTTATTAGAAATTTTGTTTCAATAAAAAACTCTGTCACCCTCGTTTAAATAAGCTCGTTAGTTTGGCCAAATCTTAACTTGTTAATGTTTTCACTTAGAAAACGCGAGAACTTGAATACACGAGGAACAGAGAGGGAAGAGATGACTCACAATCAGTAGGGGTGGGAGAAGACACTTAAGTACACTTAAGCAGAAGCACGTATGGACTACTAATTCAGTCTTATACTAACTATCTATTGAAGAGCGAAAAGGAATTGATAAGAGAATTGGAGGAATCGATTTGGAACAAAGAGTAAATAATAATTGAAAATAAGGAAAAAGAGATAGGATATCTATAAGAGAATTTATCGTAGAATATAAAAAAAATATCCGAGCTGTGTAGGACTGTGCAGGCTTTGCTGTTATTAGAAGTTTTATTTCTGCGGCTGGAATAATTAGGAGCGGATATGCGAATATACCAGATCGATTTATAAGTCAATCTTTTAAGTGCGATTGCGTTGAAGTAATATTATAATATTTAAGTCATACACGAGAAAAATACGTCCGCTCGCTAAACCGCGTCTCCTAGTCGAATTATAATATATTTCGTTGTCTGGTCGGTCGCCCGACCTGTCTCCGACAACCTTCGGTGACTTGCATAATTTACGCGAAGACTGTTAAATTGCCAGCCGTTAATAATGTTGCCTTTTCTTTTTCGGCGCTTATATGGATTGTAATAATTTTTACGATTACGATTTACATAATCATTTGGCGCGTACATTTAAGTATTGTTAATTTGTACGCCGCGGCAGGCCAATTCAATTCAATAAAAATCGAATTAACGTTCACGCATTGTTACTTTCCGGCTTATGTGCCAAAGGACCTAACTATTTCTTATGTCTACCTCGAGACATTTATGTTTCTTTCGCGCCCGAACGGCTGAGCGGGTCGGCGAGCCCCAGCGTAAACACTATTAGTTATTTCGTATTCTTATCGAATTTCCACAGAATTTTATTATTATAAATGAGGACTGTAACGATATAATCGCTATAGTTTACAGAATTAGTAAATGTGATAAATAGATGTTTTAGATTTTGCTTTATTAAATTAAAAGAAAGATGGATAAATAGATGAATTAAGCAACTTTTGTAAACCAAGTTTCCTTCTTGGGATTCTATAATTTCTGTATACTTGAAATAAATAAATTTTATTTTATTATTCTAACAGATCTATATTGGTATCTAGATCTCGAAACTCTTGAAACTACAAACTCCTTCTCTCTTCAATTTTTTTCGGAAAGAGTCTATTGAATAACGGTAAAATTAAAAAAAAAACGAGAAAAACATAATGATCACGAATTACGAGAAGTCTTCCCGGTTCTATTTCATTCTAGAAATGACCGTGAATCACCAACTGAAAACCGAAACGTGAGGAAAAAAAAGAAAGAGTAAGATGGTTACATGCTAGTGAGAATTAGGCAAAAAATATACACCTCAACAAAACATGGAGAACACTAGTCTAATTACGATGACCAGTGCATGCATGAATGAGACTGTTATCGGGTGAGTTACAATAGTTATCAAAAAAAGAAATTGCCCACAGTAAAAGCGGTTCTTCACAAAAATAAAAAAATAAAAACAAAATAATAGACCAATTATATATATATTTTTTAGGAACAATGTACTTTTGATTATGACAATTTTTTACGATCTTTTGGCATACACGAAATGCAACGCTACGTCCAGAATCGATAAGTGCACTTTTATAGCAATCTACTACAATGCATCACGAATCGTTCTTCATACATGTTGCAAATGTATTATTGTTTAAAAAACACAAAAGCGAGAGCAGCACTTTCCGTCTTTTAAATTTTTCTTGAAATCGCGAAAAAATGTTTAATCATGTGTAAAATCTTTGAATGAGTTGCTCGAATTTCTATTTCAATCCTAAGTAGAATCGTAAGTTTTCATAAGATTTGTAAATACTTATGACAAGAATTGTAATTCTATGCGTGTCGTAAAAGATGTATGTTTATTCGTAAGACTTTTATCTAAAATTTCTCGTAAATCTTACGGCTAGCAAGAAGTTGTCTGTAAAGATATTGCATAAACTTATAAGCAATCAATCATAAAGAAGGATGCTCACGGTATAGGGGGGTTTCTGCCCTGGAGGTCAAATCTTTCAAATTGGTAAATTCATTTAGAGTATGATAAAACCTATTGGCCAATATGGCTAATTGACCTATTGGTTAAATTCAACTGTTTTATAGGCAGGGAAAGTTGGGAAAATCATGTTTGAAGTTTTCCATGTCAGGCTAATGTTGATTCTTACTACTTACGATTTATCAACGATTAATTCGTTGAAGGCTAAAGTATTTAAACGTGAAAATTGCTTTATATGGGTTTTGGGAGTCACGGAATTCAGATCTAATGTTAGATTTTCGAAATTCAAAATGGCGGCTCCAATATGACGGATCAAAAGTAGAAAGTAGTTGGATTTTTATAAAAATAAGTATCCTAAGATTTTTTAACTTGCTAAATCTAAATATGATATCAGAATTTTAAAATTCAGTATGGCGTACCGAAAAAGATTAATGTTTAGTTCTTTCACTTAATATGTAAAATTCTAACCGTGGAAAAGACATTAAAAATGTAAAAAGACCGCCAAGTATATTTTTTAATGTTTTTACCTCAAAAAATTGTTTTATGAAAAACAAAAAAAGCAAAAATAATGACATGAAAAAGAAGTGAAATCAAAATATTATTCCAAGTATATTGATTAGAATAATCAATATCGTAAGTTATGTCTTGAAAAAAAACCAAATTAGCAAATAAAACCCAAGTGGTACTATCTTTCATTCTTATGCATTAAAACATAAGTGGTAATAGTATTGTATATTTTAACATGACATAAAAGAAATTTCATTACAAAAAATTAAAAAGTATATGTATATATATTACTGGAAATTATTTTTAATTGTACAACTATTTTTAAACAATAAAATTCAAGTTGACCGTATCTTTATACTTATTCAACACTTTCTATTCCAATCCAAATGGTAACAGTTATTAAAGAAATTCGTAATGGTACAATATTCTGGAAAGCTATCTCTCACAATCGTAGTAGATTTAATCTAAAATACGAAAAACATTTAAAATATAAAAAATATAAGTAGCGACAAAATAAAATAAAAACAAAAATGCAATAGATAGTGTAATGAGGACCGCAGAAATTAGAAAGGAATTTTGCATTGATAATAAGTAGCAAGTTACGTGACAGAAAAATCAAAGATCGGTTGATTTCTCACTGGATGCTAGGAGGTGATCTTGGCGACTGCTGGGGTAGATTTAATAAGGCCTCTAGCGACCTTCTCACAAGCCTGCGGATTCTTGACTTCATCGACGAACGAGGCGCCAAAAAGCCATTCATCGATAGGCGCTACATCCGCTGTGG
>NW_012087622.1:6375-12939 GCF_000956235.1 Wasmannia auropunctata | reverse complement strand
AACCGTTGAAGAGGCTTTCAGAGCCGGGAGAAGTAATTTGTTAAGCTTAGGTGGGCCTAACGCTGAAAGCTCATCCTTGACCTCGAACTTTGCCATCAATTGAGAGCGTAAATCCTCCTGTAGGCCCGTACAGACAGTGGCAATAGCAAAATCAAGAATAACTTGGTCCCACGCAAAACGATTCAAAGAGTCCTCCTGCGTATGGAAAAGCTGACGGGCAAGCAAAGGGACCTCATCTTGTTCAGCGTCTGGAGGCGCGAAGGTAACCTCATGATGCATAGGATCTGACGCTACGGCTGAAAAGGAGGGGGGAAAGGATAGCCATAAGAATTGGTGTCGCAGAGGAGCTGTCGGTCAAGCCCCCTCTTTGCCAATTTTCAGCGTTCGATCAGCTCTCACAGAGCACGATACGCAAACCGCAGATAACGCGGTACTGGAAAAAAGGGTCGACAAGGGGGCTTACCTGGTTCAGAGCCCCGACTCTCGAGAGTCGTCGGCACCTCATGTGACTGAGAAGCAGGAAAACGCATCGAACATACCTTAATCTCGCCCTCGAGTAAGGATAATTTTTGGCCTTGAGTCTGGATCGCTGCAAAGATCTGCTCAAGGAGACTTGAATCTCGAAGCATGGAGGAAGCCCTCGATGAATCTCGTCGTGGTCGATCATCGGAAGAGGATCGGCTAATCTCTCGAGAACGAGAACGAGAACGCAACTTATTGCGAACTCTCCTGTGAACATGGGAGCGTTTTTTGTGACGTCGATAATCCTTAGATCTTGAGCGACTTCGGTGATGCGAACCCGGCATTTCGAAACTAAGAATCCAAAAGAAAAAGGCAAATTTTCTTGAAGAGACACACGAAAAATTCGTTGGCTAACGCGAACAGAAACACAATGAAGATGTTTACGTCTGCGCGCGCCGGAGTTGCTAGGCGCATCGATAAACAAAAAAAAAGATTTTTTTTCTCTTAAGTGGTATTTTTTGAATTCTGTTGGCTAAACGTGCTCAGGCGCACTACTACAATTATTTCTCCATCCGGACGAAACCTAAGGCATAATTACAGAGCGATGCAGTTTCAAATCAATTTAACCGAAGTCTAATAAAATTCAATGCAAGATTTAGCGTACGTTTCTATTATTTTATAATATTAGTATGCATTAGTTTTGAGGGATTTTTTTCTCAAAAATTGATTTATTATACGAATACCTTAATGACCGTAATCAAAATATTTCCCTTCGTTTTCTTTAACTTTTTCTGGCAAGAGATGGATTCCGCGATGATAAAAATATTTTTCTTCGGAATTGATACAATTTTTTCAACTTTTCGCATTTTTTCGAAATTATGAAAGTGCATATCCTCTAGAGCGTATATGTTGTATCAATCGGAACAAGAGATAATAAGCGGGGTGCGATAAAACTTCCCATTTTAACTTTAATAGCGTTTGCTTCACTAATAATGCAATATGAGGATGAAAATGCCGTTTACGAAACTCCATTTTTAAGATGATATAAACACGATGTTTACCGCGTCTATTGTTAATAAATGATTAAATATCATGAAGTAATGTTAAAGCATTAAGAAACAATAGCTTTGATTGGAATGTCTTCGACAACACCGACATTAGTGCCATTATCTTGCAAAACCTTTAAAACTAAATCACACTCCTAATATATGTATATAAGTATGAATACATCTTAAACCTCAGTAAAATAAAACAACTATTCTTTCCGTCTTACCGATTGCTACACTTAAAATATAATTATAATATATATTGAATTAGTAAGTCTATTCAAATTTTTATTTACAAGCTAAATATTTCTTCTCTCTAAATGAGACGGACCAGCTAAGAAAAATGTATTTGATAATAATTCTTGTTAATAGAAAAAATGCAAGTGAATTAATTAACAATTGTCCTCTAGACACATAACTTATATTGCTACATATCAGATTTTTTAACAGTATCTATAGATATTTTTCATAGTATATTACATTTTAATGCAATTGCAAATTGGTGATAATTCTGATATCAAATCTTCTGTATATGCATACAGAGGACGCATGTATTTGGCACCGCATTTAAATTTTGTAATAAGATAATTTTGAACGGATTATTATCATTTATGTAATATTTCCTTATGAAATACAAATGAAAAGTCAAAAAACAATTTTAATAGAGCTTAACCTAATTTTTACAGTTATTAAATTAAAACTAATTAAACTTTTTATTTAGCTTATTGCAGTTCGGTATAGAATGTATTTTATTGGAAACTTTTACATGAAAATTACAAGTACCTTATACAACAATATGACTTGACAAATAGATTTAACCTATACATCAATATTTACGTTTTAACAAAGATCGAAACACCTCTCATCGATCTCCGTCGAACATTTTCCCGCATAAATTATATGACTCGTCTAGTGACATAACTCTGTAATGCTGTGCGGAAGTATCAAGGCATAAACGAAATTAATTGTACTGATATTGCAACAAATTAAAACAGACTCAAAAGTGCAATTGTAATAAAACTTATCGTAGTTATCGTAATCGGCATAGCCTGCAAGAATAAAAACATACGTATTACATGTTCCTTAATTAAATAATATTGAACGGTAAATAACTTTATATTTCATAAATTAATATGGAGACATTTTACATAAAAAACAGAAGTACATTAAGACATTTTTGATTTAAGAATCCCATTTAAATATATTTTGTACCAAACTATAACAATACATTGTTAATAATTGCATTACCAATATATTTCACAGAATAAAAATTAAAAGATAATTTACGTAAATGTCACTATAAAAATGAATAAACAGAGATTTCTCAAGGTATATAAATAAACGAAACATTAATAAACATTTGTCTGGCAATTATTTCTAATTTTTTAGAATTTCTATAAAATTATACTTCTTAAAAAAGTTTGCAAATTTATATACAAACTGAAATACTTTTTAGAAATGCTAACAAAATATAAATCTTTTCAAATTCTTTTATATATTATATATGAATATGCATTATACAGGGTGTCCCAAAACCCTCGGATTTCCTTTTAAGTATGAATTCTTTAGAGTATTCTAAGATAAAAATCCTATGAAAAGGTTGAGACTATAATAGTTTTTAAATTAATAGCGATTAAAGTTGGCTAATCACAGAGCTGACATTTCGCGCGCTCGCATATATTATTATTTTATTTTATAATAAAATTTAAAAAATAAATTCTAAGTAACTATATTTCAAGAACTACACAAGATCACCATTTAATTTATAAGGAAAAATTGATGAGTATCTTCTCTACAACATATGTCAAGGTCAAGATTATTGGAGCTTCATCCCCTAATATACAGAGATAGCGATCAAAAAATATATATGTTGTTATAATTTATTTATAATATTAAATCTTGTCTATATTATATTTATATTTATTAAACTTTTGGATAAATTAAAAAAATTTTTTTAAATTTTTATAAAGTATGTGCAAACGTAAAAACATATTAATTAATATAACAATTTATAACAGTAAAATAAAATGAGAGATATTTTTAACCGTTAGGAAATAATATAAAATTCTGAGACAAATTTAATCAATAGAAACAATCATTTTTTAAACTTTTTTCATTTATTATATATTCTATAACATATAACATATAATATATAATGTACAACCATAACATTTTTATAATCTTTATAGTGTCATTATAAGTAAGTATAAATAACTCAAAAGTCGAATAACACATTATTATTAAGATTCTAGTAACATAAATAACACATTGTTATTAAATTAAATTATTAACATTAAGCAATTTGTAAATTTTTTATTACATTTTTATGAAATTATTCCTATTATTAGTAATAGGACTAATTTAAAGATTAACATAAAGATGTAATAACAGTTTATAAATTGCTTAATGTCGATAATTTAATTTCCGTTGCCACATAGAATACACCATTATTTAAAATTGTAATTATATATAATATTATTTTTAAACAAACATAACATTTTTTGTGTACAGTATTAAAATTTTAACCATCATAATATATTTGTTTTTATTTATTGTTTATATCAATATTCGGAATTCAGGAAATAAAAGTAATTTGTTTCTTGAAATGCCGTTACCACGACAATTTTTTTTTGGTAACAGATTGGTAACAGGATCATTTTATTTTTTTTTATAACTGTAACGGTAACATAGTTACATTTTTTTCGGTAACAACAAATTATAAGTTACTTTTATCGTTACTTTTTGTATTTTGAACATTTATGACAAAATTTTTTTATATTTAATCTTTAAGTAGTATTCATAGTTTGTTCTTATTTTAAGACTGTTTTAAATAATTTAAGAATATGCCTTTGCGATTGGTTTATGACATCTTAATAAGAATGTCATAAAATCCATAAATCATTTAATGTCACAAATTAAATTAATTAGTAATTTAATAAGATATTTACGTTAATAAGTATCTTAAAATACTATTAAAAATATCAGCCAAATTGCGTATATTAATATTGTTTTTATTAACATAAAAAAAATTGCAAAAGTAAATTTAGATTAATTAACTCTTGTTTCAGCATTAAAAAAGAAACAAAACGAATCGTTACTTTCTAAGTAAATGGGAACGGTAGCGAATTAGTTTAAGAATCAGTAATTATAATAATGGTAATTTGTTTACTTTTTTGACTTTATCCGAAATGAGTAACGAAACTATAATTACTATAATGTAACTTTTCATTTCCTGCCAAAACTTTTGCAAACTTTGACTTATTTATTAAGTTAATAGTAAGATTCTGCGGTAAATCTTCAAAATATCTTACATTCAGATATTCTAACGGATTCATCATTAAATACATTTCTGTTATTGGCAACGCACTAGTCAGTGATAAAGATTCCAATGAAGTGAATTTATTATCGCTCAAATCCAAATATTTCAGAGATACAAGGGATTTTGCCCATCCATCCGGCAGAAAACTTAATATATTCGTCGACAGATCTAATTCTTCTAGGATAGAAAGAAATGCGAACGCATCAATATCAATCTCATCAATTTGATTTTTTCCCATTAACAACTTTGTCAATTTCGGCATTTGCGCGAAAGCGTATGAGATTATTTTCTTTATGTTATTATGATTAATATATAAAACACTGATTTCTGTTTCATTTGAGATTTGTGGAACCTCTTCAAGTGTGTTGTTACTTAAATCAAGTGTTTTTAAATACTGCAAATTTGCAAATGTCTTTGGATGTAAATAATTTATATAATTTGTGGATAAATTTAAATAAAGCAAATTGTTATTGTCTTGGAAAGCGCCTGAGTCAATACTATTAATTTTGTTTTCGGAAACCGAAAGATATTGTAGAGCTTTCAAATCAGCCACTGATAGACTATACTCATTATTCTTAATGGAATTGAAACGATTGTTCTTCAAGTTCAATGCCAACAATTTGCTCATTCTTTTGCTTAAATGCAAAGAATTTAGCGAATTATCGTGAAGATCAAGAAAGTATAAGCTACTCGGTAGGAATTCTACAAAATTGGTTCCTGTTATGTCGTTTCCGGAGAGATCCAATATCTCTAATTTAGGAAATGAAAAAAAAGACAAATCACTAAAACAAATTTTACGAAAAAACAAAATTTTTAAGTTGGGATAGTCGCCAGAAATATGAACTTCACGAGGATTATAATAGTCCGAATAATCCGAATATATATCCGAATATATTGCCTTATCTATAATAAGAACTTGTAACTTATTATGACCTCCAAAGTTAAGTAATTCATCTTGGCTTCTGAGTCTACTGTTCGAAAGGAACAAATGAGTTAAATTTGGAAGTTTGTTGAAGGCACCATACGCAATGCTCTGAATATTGCCCATGAGGTTGAGGCAGGTAATTAAAGAACCGCTGATGAAATCTTGATTGATACCTGCAGAGATTTCTTTGTTGGAGAAGTTTAAAGAAATCACATCATCTTTACAAAGATATCGAACCAATTCGTCCACATAATTTAATGGCAATTCAGCGCCATCGTAAACGTAATTGTTGGTTAATATTGCTCGTATAGTCCAACAAGTTGATATTTGCGAAATCAAGATGACGATTATGAAGACAAACTGTGCCATGGCTAATCTGTAAATATAGTATAAATTGTCTGTTTTAGAAATATAACGAAAAAAATGGCTTATGATTAAAATGTAAATTATGATAATTATACATATATATATATGTATATATATTAATTTACACTTAATAAATAATATAATGGTGTATGTTAGTGCATATCTACAGAGTGGACCATTTTAATCCATCCAGTCGAATATCTCAAAAATCAAGCCCGGGAGAGAAAAATTTTTCAGACAAAAGTTTTTGGACTTCGAGGGGGATATAAGATGATAATATTGGTTTGGCCCTGAGTGGCGTCGTCAAGGTCAGGACAAGGTCATTTTGAATTTTTTAAATGGAACCTCCAATTTTTCATTACATGTTCTTATAGCACGCCTCGAGAACTTTCCAAAACACATAAATAAAATATTTTTTTATGAAATAAATCTTGAGTTATGAAGCA
>NW_012087622.1:0-686 GCF_000956235.1 Wasmannia auropunctata | reverse complement strand
TTGCATTCGAAAATTAGTGGAGGTTATTACGGAGAGCTACAGGGTATCAAGTTCTTTTCTTCGTATTCCTTGTGAACTATTTTTTAATATAAATTGAAATACGACTGTTATATTAACGATATACCGTAAGGACTTTTGTGACCAGAAAAAGTAAGAAAAGTTATCTTCGAACGAAAGGGAAGATGATTCTGAAAAGGCGGACAAAACGAAGTACTGCTTCGTCCCTGAAGAGGTGAGATTAATTCCTAACAGATACGAGATACGAGAAACTGTTGCGTCGCACGTTCGTGCGCTTGCCGATAATTTTCAGGACGAGCTAACTTGCTTCACAATATCTATACAAAACTGGCACGTACTTAAACATACGCAGCACTTTGAAGACGAAAGTGATCACATTGCTGGATCAAAAATTCAAGACAAGCCTGAATACCGTACACTCCGTCGATAGCCAGGTCTAAAAATATATTTATTACTTAAATATTATTGCTATACATGCATTGCACAAAATATATATGTCTTTCAAACATAAATTCATATTCAGAAATTTATTTAAACGCGATTGAAAATAAAATACTCTAACAAGCTATACGATTTATGCGTAGAATTATGTGGCATTCGTGTACACGTATCTCGTCGAGCAAATGCACCTGGCAAGAACTTTAATTAATTATAATAAATTAATTATA
>NW_012087621.1:0-739 GCF_000956235.1 Wasmannia auropunctata | reverse complement strand
AGGTTGACACTGCGTGTCGCTTATACGAGACGAAATAGAAATAAAAGTTTGATAATGTCGTACAATTAAAAATTGTATCAGTGGCTTATATAGAGAATGTCAGTACAACATCGTTCAAAAACAAAAGAACAAAAATTGCGATTACGGCAACTGTTGGTGCAATTACAATTTGGGCAACAGAAATGTCAGAGAAAAAACGACATTATAAAAAGAAACGTATTTGGATAACAGAATTTTTTCAACAACGTCGACGATATGGATTTTATTTTACGGTTTTACCTATATATTAAAATGAGAAGATTTGCGCTTTCGAAATTATTTTCGAATGTGTGCTACACAATTAGAAGAATTATTGCAATTAATAGCGCCAAAGATTACTCGACAATATGCGATTCGTGAACCAATTACAACAGGACAACGGTTATCAATATGTTCAAGGTATATATAATACATGAATATAAAATAAATATTCTTTTAAGTTACAAGGTTGCTAATTTTTCTATTTTTTTGTAGATATTTAGCAAGTGGAGATAGTATAATGTCTATGTCATACTAATACCTTGTTAGTTTGACTGCAATCTCAATTAAAATCATTTCAGAAACATATATGTTAAGTTGATTATATCTATTGTATAATTGCATTTTAATGTAATTACTTCCCATACAGAACATAATATCTGTTAGATATCTATTCGATATCCTCATATCCATGATAGGATATCCATAAATCTCTAATAAA
>NW_012087620.1:0-327 GCF_000956235.1 Wasmannia auropunctata | reverse complement strand
TTTCAATGTTCGCGTGCTTTTTTATGCTTTTTTTCAATAAAATTAATAAAAAAATAATTAAAATTTGAAATATGCTATTTTGGCTTTATTTTATAATTTATTTTTTAAGAATTCTTAGGATTTATACGGTTAACCAAATTACGCTATAAAAAAAAATCTCGAGTTTTTGTGTCTCGGGAAAATGATATTTTTTTGCGATGAGATAGAAGGTAGGTATATTCGAGAAAAAGTTGCGCTAGGTCTTTACCTTTTCAACGGTATATTTGGTTTCACAAAATTCGAAAAATACGAGTTTTAGAGTCGTTCAAAAAAAAGTTGACCAAATTA
>NW_012087619.1:0-353 GCF_000956235.1 Wasmannia auropunctata | reverse complement strand
CGAATGAAAATTCTGCAACTAACAAGTCGCTGTTAAGCAAAGTAATTTCTAAACTTTAAATAATGGTGGACTCACACCAGGAGGCTCGATCTCGGCGCTATTTTGCACAACAATTAATTTGTAAGTTCCGTCATTAACGTAATCCTCCAGAGTGGAAAAAGGCAGTTTGGGGTTATTGAGCGCTAGGAAGGTAATCAACGAGGCAGAATAGATGGCCAGAATTACTATCGACGAGATGTAAATCGAGATAAAAGCCAGCTTCACCGGTGACTCTTTGGGAAATTCTGTAATCGCGCGAAATATATATATGTTCAATTCTGGCGTCAAATATACATACATAATATTGACATTGA
>NW_012087618.1:0-588 GCF_000956235.1 Wasmannia auropunctata | reverse complement strand
GAGATGTGTATAAGAGACAGCTTAAGGGTAGATTCCTGAGATCATTTTAAGACAAAAGTTCCAATATTAAAATGTTGAGGCTATAATAGTTTTTGAATTATAAGTGTTTAAAGTTAACTAATCAGATCGTCTAAAGTTGGCGCGCTCAGGTACGGCACAACGCAAACTCCTAAAAATAAAAGCTAACGTATCGCCCCTTTTATTAATATTGATACAAGGATTACATATGTGAATATAAGATTATTTTTATTGATATTTCTACAAACACATTGCGCAATAACATTGTACATACAATAATATTTTCTTTTTTATAATAACACTTTTTGTCTTTACATAATACATAAAGCGTAAACTGTCAGATAACATTTCATTAAAAAATCTGCTATCAATTGCATATCTTAAAGGCAAAACTGTAGTTATCAAAGGGTACGTAATTAGCAAATGATACTTGCTCTACAATTATTTTACAAAATAAGCTACTATTGCTAATATCCTAAAATAAAACTCATTCAAGTACACTTTAAACATTTTATTAAAATAATCCGAAAGTGTAAGTGTAAATGTTTGAAGTGTACTTGAATGAGTTTT
>NW_012087617.1:0-517 GCF_000956235.1 Wasmannia auropunctata | reverse complement strand
AGACATATACTTTTGCATAACCAATCAGAGTATGAAAACTAGTATATTACTAGTCACAGATTGGCTGCGCCATTCCGTATCCAGCCAATCAAAAATTGGCTCAACATTGGCCAGTCTCTTATTATAGTGTCTCTATGATAAACGAAGAACAATAGGAGTTTGTAACCCCTGAGTCCAAGAGTAGCAAGGAGTGCGAGAGAGAAAGGGGTATACGAGCGATACCACGTGATACTTCGTCCTCTCTGTCTGTCGAATGTATCGGTCGAATGATCGACGCATGCATAGAGAGGACGAATATTACTCGTCTTCGTCTATCTTTCTCTCTTGCACACATCTTGGACACAGTTTTCGAGCCAACATTCCTCCTCCATGTCTATATACTCAAAGTTTTTTTGCTACCAGCGTGAGTTCTGATTGGCTTCTGCTTTTCTGTTTTCCGCTTTTCTGTCAAGTAGAGTCCTAGATTATCAGAGAAGCGCGACCGGCTTATGGCAGTATCGCAAAAGTACTAGAAAAT
>NW_012087616.1:0-306 GCF_000956235.1 Wasmannia auropunctata | reverse complement strand
TCGGTTTCCTTGAGAAGAATTCGGTTTTAGCAAATAGTATAGAACCGAACGTGAGAAATGTTTATTACCAAAAACAGATAAGGTATCTCAGTACACAATTTACCCGCGAAGAAAAACCTAAGTTCGGAACGTATTTTTTTTAAAGGAAAAGACTAACAGATAAACTGTCAACAAGTATGTTTGGGCTGGATTCATGACAAAACCGAAAATTCCATAGAATAAAATAATAAACAGCCCACACATATCGAGTCATAAAATTCTATCAAACGATAAAATAGCACAACAGAAAAATTCAAGATCTCACGT
>NW_012087615.1:0-602 GCF_000956235.1 Wasmannia auropunctata | reverse complement strand
ATAATTAAAAATATATCAAATATACAATAACATTATGCATGTTGTACTTACCTCAGTTGCAAGAGGCACAATAGATTTATTTTCCTTTTCCTAAAAAAATTGATTTAAAAAAATAATTATTAAAAATAACAGAAAACAAAATAATAATTTTGGAACTATTTTTCCAACATACTTGATTGACAGATTCCTTAAAATTATCAATATTTTCCAACACATTAGCATTGTCTTTGCAGATCTCTACATAGACAGAAATTCATGAAAATGAGCAATAAAAATAGTAAATTTTACAATGTTACCATACAATATACATACATCTTTAGAAATATTCCATTCATTGGTTCTAGATTCTCTTCTTGAAATATTTTCTTTGACTACAAAATGAAATAGTCAAACTTAAATTTTTTTCTTACATATTCCAACAAAAAACATTCCATAAGTTAACATACTTTTAAAGGTGTACTGCTACGCACAAGAATTTCGGTAAAAGTAGTAGAATAGAATAGAATATATTTCTTCAGCATTTTACAATCTGCCAAGAAGGGACTTGGTTTACATAAAAAATTCTTACCACATTCATCCATCCATACCTTAAACCTATACCT
>NW_012087614.1:0-766 GCF_000956235.1 Wasmannia auropunctata | reverse complement strand
TTATCTCTCCTACCTGATAATGCCGTGAGAATGATATTGATATATACGTTATATCACACACACGCTCCTCCGAAATGATAGCGGCTATAAAGAATATAAATGAAATTGAAACAGTCTTAAATACATAAACGCTTTTACGGAACCGCCAATCGATCCGATACAGCTGATCTGCCGAACCGATACAGTTGATCTGTTCAATCAAACCGCCTGTCAAACTGCCTGTCGAACCGATACCCATGATCTGTCAAACCGCCAGTCGAACAGTCTGTCAAACCACCTGTCTGTTCTTCAAATAGCTATAAGTTTAACTACAAAGAAAATCATATTCTTTCGCGACCTTCATTAGTTAGATATATTATATGAGTCAAGATAAAAAATGAACGTGTCAGCATTCGCAGCATCTCAATGTCATGGTAATGTCACGAAGACACATAATATGAAACCATCATCATACCGCCAATCGAACCGATACCCCTGTTCTATCGAACCGATACCGCTGTTCTATCCCGCCAGTCGAACCGATACCGCTGATCTGTCAAACTGCCTGTCTGTTCAATCGAACCGCCTGTCGAACCGCCTGTCGAATTACCTGTCGAACCGATACCCCTGATCTGTCGAACCGCCTGTCTGTCCAGTCAAACAGCCTGTCAAACCACCTGTCTGTTCTATCAAACAGCTATTAGTTTAACTACATAGAAAATCACATTCTTTCGCAACCTTCATTAGTTAGATATATTATACGAGTCAAGATAAAAAATGAACGTGT
>NW_012087613.1:0-420 GCF_000956235.1 Wasmannia auropunctata | reverse complement strand
ACGTGTGCTCTTCCGATCTCCCTCTATTTTGTAAAATTCGCATTTATTAACGAGATATTAAGTTTATTCGCCGATCTTCAAAAATTAATATCTTGTTAACAATTGCGAATTTTGCAAAATGGTAGAGGACTTTTCTGTTTAGTTTAGTCTGTTCTATCTACCCATGAACAATGATACACCTATTATGAGACACCCTGTATATATACAGGGTGTTCAAAAAGTATATCCGACCCCCCCCCCTCTATCATCAGATAGCCAGGGAAATTTCTTAAAAGTTTTATATTTAAAGTTTTTTTATCCAGTTAGTATTTTCTGAGATAAAGGGGGGGTCCGATATTTTATGAACACCCTGTATATATATAGAGTAATTTAGAACAACTCCGGTGTCCTTGTAAAGACGTATTTTTAACTCAATTCTAA
>NW_012087612.1:0-3637 GCF_000956235.1 Wasmannia auropunctata | reverse complement strand
ATGAATTATGGATTTCAAAAATAGAGACTTCAAGCTGTAAAATGCTTTTTGGATCATTCTGTTACGATCATTTTTGACGAAGTTACACTCTTTTGAAATTTGCCTACTTTTAGATCAGAATAGGTGATCCTTCAATTTTGGGAAGGAGTGTATACTGTATATATATAAAATTTTTTACTCATAAAAATTTTCATTTTTATGCGCTCAAATAATTCAATGTTTTAAAGCCAACATTAAACTATTTTCTTTCCAAAGTACATTCTCCCAAGTATTATATATTAAAAGACTTTTTTTATTCATTAATATAAGTTACGAATTTTTAAACAATAGTGTTTTTTTTAATATTTGAATCTATTACATTTAAATTTATAAAAAATAAGGAAAATATAATCTGACTTCTATTATGATTTTAAAAAAATTGTTGTTAAAGGTTTCACAAGTATACATAAATTATTTCAGATTTTGATATAGTGTAGAACAATAGAAAGTTGTAAACTTTAAAGATCCATTTTGGAAATCTAGGTTGAAAATTTCACATTGTCGACGGAGAATTAAAAATTAAAATTACTCACGTTCAATTGATATGTGAACATTTATCTATCATATAATTACAGATCTCTAATATTTGTCATATAAATTAAAGTTTAAATAAATTTCAAATTTAGATTAATGTTAAACTATTAAATATAAATATGAAATTACCCTTTCGTCCAAATTTCACACTTCAAGGCGTGTCGTTTAAAAGCTCTCTGGCATTGTCTAGAAGTACGATTTATTATGCCATTTAGCAAGAATACACCTTGATATTCAGGATTGGCAGAATCTTTGATGGTCAATGTCCTCTCTATGGGATGATTATCCAATGGAAATGGAAATTCACACATCACATAAGTGTCTGCTTCTCGAGAATAATTGATTCCTCTAATTATAGAAATTTCAATATCACTATCGTTTAAATCCGTGCAACTCCTGAAAAAATATAGATTTTTCTCAAATTTAATCATTATAATAAAAAAATTATAGTTTAGTTCTTTATTTTAAAAGGTATTTATGTTTTAAATTCAATATTGTTTCAAAATATGTTTTGTTTTAACTAGCAAATATACGAAAGTAATATAAAACATAAGAAAAAATGTTTAGCTAAATCTGACAAAATCACAAGTAAAACCCAGAATATGTTATAAAATATTAATGGATAATTCAAAAAAAAAAAAAAGAAATGATAGAACATTTCAAAAGAATTTCTAAGAAAACTATGAAAATTATTTCTATACTTGAAAGAAATGAATAGAAAAATACATGAGAATGGAGATTATTATTTTAAGATAAATGTTTTTAAATTTTCTGTAAATTTTCAATAATACATATAAAACTTTTCTAATATAATGTCTTCTCTTTACTTAAATTTTATATATCTATACTTAAATTACGTGGTAAAAAATTTACATAAATGTACTAACTGTACTATTTGATAGGTTTTTGTTTCATAATGATGTTGCGGTGGTGGCAGTGAATCACGTTTTCGGACTCTCAGCATATCTAAATCTCGCGTGTAGCTCAGTGCGAGTCGCTCCCATCTATTATATCCGGGAACATCTCCCAGTGCTTTTGAGTGATCTCGTGTAGACAAACACCACTGTAAAGTTAATTCTTAATAAAGATTGATAAATAGCATAATTATTAATTTATGTTAGTCTCTAAAGTTTAGAATATAGTATTTGATAAATTATACAAATGTTAATCTTTCCATAACACAAAAAAATATCAATAAATTTTAGAAGTTTAAAATATTTGATAAATTATGGAAATATTAATCATTTCATGAAAAATTAAATTTTTAATCAAAATTATCAATACATTTTTTTAATTATAAATTATTCCATTATTACCTTAATTTGTTTAATTAATTGAGCTTCAAGATTTTCATAAATTTTATCATCTGTTCCATTCAAACCTTCCAAGAAATCTTCGGAGGATACTAAAATGAAATTTTCATCCTTTTGTGATGAACTGAGTTCTACTTTTTCAAGAGGAGATAATGGGATTGAAGTCATGTCGACCGGCAAGCCAGCTTTGCTAGCTTCGATTAAAGGCTGTATCCCTTTCGCTTGTCTTAGATAGTCACGTGCCAAATCCATATCTCCATCTTTCTTTGCATTTAGAGCTGCTTGCTTTAATTCACGCTGCCGTAGCTGCAATTGTAGCATTTGCTTTTCTGCACGCGATGTAATTCTCTGATTTGGTTTCTGTCCTAATAAAAAAATATAAGATAAAGGAGATAAATATGTAAGAATCTTATTTAAGCGGATTCTCCTAATAGGAATCCTATTTTATAAGGATCAATACCTTAAAAAAAGAACTTAAAGACAAATGATGTATAAACACATGTATTATAAGTATTATATATAATACTATATGTATGTTTAATTACATAATCAATTCTTCTATTCAACATATAGAAATATAAAAATGTACTTTTGAGATATTTATATATTTATAAAGAAAAATCTTAATGCATTTTTTCTTACTGTTCTATAAAATCGTTAAAATTAAATCATCAAAATATACTTTAAATATTTCTCATATTTTTATTGAATTATAATAAAATATAAAATATTTTATGGATCACTTTAACCATTCAATAATCTCATCTTAATACTTTTACAAAATTATTTATATATATAATATAGAATTATTACATTAAGAGAAAAAAAATATTTATATAAAAAAGGTAGCTCTAAAAATCTTTTCAACTGTCTTTACCTAGAAAAGAACATTCTAATCCCCTTTTATCTCCTTTAAAACAAAGCAAATTAATTTCAAGAAGAATAACTAGCAATAGAATAGAAAGAAAACAGAAAGAATTAATTGCACAGAAATTTTTAAATGGTTGTACAATACTATATTACCTATATAATATTATTATGCTATATTACCTAATACATACATAATGTTTCATGAAATGAAACATTATATAGAATAAATTCAAGAAAAAATGTTGAACATAAAAACAATATAAAAAATTCTTACAAATGTTTATTATATCTAACTAAATTTCCAAGTTATAGGCACTTTTATGTCTCAATAATTCTGGTCATAAAATAAGTTGAAATAATTAATTCCACTAGTCTTAAATTATATCCATATTTCATAAAATAATTTATATTTATGTCTATTTATAATTATGTATAAAATATAATATACATTTTTAAACATAAGTACATATACAGGGTGTCCCAAAAAGGTCAGGACACCTAAATATCTCGGGAAATATAAGTTTTACAGAAAAGTGTTTAAGTTGTATGGTTTAAAAATATCTATTTACTGATCCTATCAGTTTGACCTTGGGTTGCGTAGCCAAGGTCAAGTCAAAGTTACATTGATTTTCTTAAATGGAACACCCATGAAAAAATATTTCATTATAGCGTTTTGGAAAGCTCTCGACATCAGTTATTAGATTATGTTATAGATCTTGAATCAAAAATAGAGTGTTTCATTTAAGAAAATCAATGTAACCTTGACCTGACCTTGGCAGTAGCAATACTGTAACTTTGAAGCATTATAACTTGAAAAGTACTTCATGAAAAAATATTTCATTATAGCGTTTTAGAAAGCTCTCGACATCAGCTATTAGATT
>NW_012087611.1:0-301 GCF_000956235.1 Wasmannia auropunctata | reverse complement strand
AATAGGCATGTTGTTACTCGGTCTTTTCGCGAACTGCCCCTGTATTATAATGCCCGCCTTCGAGCCGCAACTCTTTCTAACCTTAGTGCAGGAATATAAGATCACCCATCTGCCGCTGGTGCCGCCAATCCTGACGTTTCTGGCGAAACATCCGCTAGTAGATAATTGTGACTTTCGCAGCGTGAGAGAACTCGTCACCGGAGCGGCGCCAGTTGCAAAGAATGTAAGTTTTCTTATGTTATCATGAAGTATATCCCCTTTACCAATCCCCCTTTCTCCATTCCTTTCAACCAAGTTATCA